>NW_017670266.1:1037165-1149054 GCF_001879085.1 Nicotiana attenuata | reverse complement strand
GTTTGGTCGAGGTCTAGGGAAGTTTTGGCGTGCAGGGGGGGATTGATAGTGGGCTGGTTGAGTATTGTAGGCTTGGTAAACATGTGCGGGTTGGGAATGTTTGGGTGAAGTAGGCTGATATGTGGGAGGTGGCTGATAAGTGGGTGGTAGAGTTTGGTAAGAGGGTGAGGGTGCTTGGTAGTTTGGAGTAGGCTGATATGTAGGTGGAGGCATTGGGTAGGTTTTGTATTTGATGGGAGATTTGGTTCTTTGTGCAACCATTACGGCTCCGACGACCCTTTTCTTGGACACACCTCCTGACTGTAAGGCCTAATTTGTAGCTTGCAAGGCCTCGAAGTTCGTAACCATGCCGCTTTTGATGCCCTCTTCGATCCTTTCTCCCAGCTTGATAATGTCAGAAAATTTGTGGCCTTTGATCATCATCAGCCTTTCATAATAATGTGGGTCTTGGGCCCGGACAAAGAACTTGTTCATTTGTTCTTCTTCTAAGGCAGGTCTAACCTTAGCAGCTTCGGACCTCCAGCGAGTAGCATACTCGCAGAATGTTTCTGTGGGCTTCTTCTTTAGATTTTAAATATAGAACACATCCGGCGCATTCTCCGTGTTGAACCTGAACCTGTCCATGAATTCGGACGCCATGCTTACCCAGTTCGGCCACTTCTTTGGATCTTGGCTAATGTACCAAGATAAAGCATCTCCCTTCAAGCTCCTCATGAAAAGCTTCATGCGAATTTTTTCGTCTTTTCCTACTCCAACCATCTTGTCACAGTATGTTCTCAAATGGACCCTCGGATCCCCTGTACCATCAAACATCTCGATCTTAGGAGGTTTGTACCCCTCGGGCAGTTCGACATCGGGCTGTATGCAAAGATCTTCATAGTTCAGCCCTTCAATTCCCTTACTTCCTTCAACGCCTTGAATTCTGCTAGTCAATTTCTTAAGTTCTTCAGCCAGGTTCTTGATAAGCAAATCTTTATCATCAGAATCGGGTGTGCTTGAGATGGGTTGGGTGGAGTGCGGCATAGTCTCCACGTAGATGGGGGTGTTGTGGTGGGTGTGGCAGTGGTCTTTTGTGGAGTTTTGTGGTTCTGGGATGAGCAGCGGGGTATTGTTGGAAGTATGGAAGGTGTTGCAGTGGTGGTGAGGAGCGGGATGGTTCATTTGCTTCGGGATGTTCTGTGGAGGTGTAGGGTTCTGAGCATTTGGGAAATTGATATCTAGAGTAGTGAGGGAAAATGACAGGTTTGCTAGATTCCGAACCTGATCAAGTTCTTCTTGGAATTTCAGCTGCTTTTGTTCCAGTTGAGATGCATTTTCCTTGGGAACCAGAGTACCGTGACCATAAGTGACCTCTACTCGCTCAGTTGAGTTCTCCTTTCTGGCGTTGTTCAAATCTTCCATCTTCCCTTTTTTCTTAATTTAGACAGGACTGAGAGGAGGAGTGGGTGGAGGGCCCCTGGATCTTGTGAAATAGGATGATGTTGCCAGAGTTCACGAACTAACCTTTGGGGAGGGGAAATAATAAACAAAAGTAAAAACAAAAGGTAACAAGTTAGTAAGGATCATAAAAAAATGTTGCAATATTTAAACACATAGTGCGAGAATGTAAAACGTGTCCTAATTTGGGGACCTCTTTGTGCCCGAGGTAGGCCTAGCGACAAGTTGATTTGGAGAACTTGGAATGCTAAATGCCTCATTTTATTGATAAAAAAGTAGACGAATCCCAAATCGACACTAAATAACAGGAAATAACAGTCGCTAGTGGCCATTGGCCTTATTACATTTCATAAAAAGAAGAAAACTCCTATCTATTTGGTCCCAGAAGGACCTTCCCCAGATTCGGCATCCCTGGCTCCACGAACAGCTTTCCCAACTCGCGAAGTCCCAGCAGCAGGTAGGCTCTGGCTAGATGTCCGCCTTCGTTTCCCTCAGCATTCCGACAGTCTTCGACCCTTTTGAGAAACCTTCTTTCCAGTTCCACTATGCCTCGCTCCAGGTATCCTAGTCGCTTGTTGGCATTGACGGCCATGTCCTTCCATTCCTCAATTAACTTTTGATTGGCTTCTTGTATCTCACGGTGCTCATTTTCGCACTCGCGGATTCTCTTGCGTAGTTGGTTGTATTTGACCTGTGCCTCGGCCTTTTCATCTATGATCCTGTGACCTCGAACAAACCCAGGTTGACTCAGACCATTATGATTATCCTCCAACCAACCGGAATAGTAGGGAGTACAACCGGCATGGTATCTATCTGGTTCGATGGTATCATTCCCCATGATGATCTTGCAGTGCCACATATGCTGAGCTTGGCACTTGTAAGGGCTATCATCATCCTGGAAGTCAGCCTGGAAGTGACTCATCTTGTCGACCCTGGGTACAACCTGCTTCCTACCAGCTTGCCTCATAACTCGGAGAGGGGCGTAAGGGTACGTTCCTCTCAGACCGATCAATATCAAAAAAGGCGCGTCTCGGGATAGGGCGATGAATTCTTCGATCAGAAACCATTCGAACATCCATTGTACTTGCTCCTCAGTCAAATTATCAAATAGCTCGAACCATCCTTTGGCATCCTCCGGCTGAGCAAACATATCAGGGATATAATTCATTCGCTTTGGGTAATGGAAAGCGATATGATCGTCCTAGTCCCTTCGTTGAATTTCTTGTCGATATTCACCCTTTTGTAGATGCTCCATGAGCCACAGTTGAAGTAGCAAATTGCAACCCTCGAAGTGACTAGCTTCCCGTTGACACTTTTCTAGGGCTCGGTATATTTCCGCGATGCTCATAGGCACAATACTGAATGGTTGCCCTCCAATTCCTTCCATTAAGGTTTTAGTGACCATGGCTAGTCGGGTGTGAATTCTCGCTTTCTTCATTGGAAACACAATCAGCCCCAGAAAACAGAACATGAATTCAAAGACCCTTCGATGAATATGCTCCAATGAGGTGATGGCAAACTCATTAGGATAGGTACGGTAGGATTTGCGACTGTACCTCTCGTACAAATAATCAAAGGGGATATAGGATTCTTTGAGGCATGTCAGTTCTGGATTCTTCTTCAGACCCATCATTTTGAGGAAACCCCTGCCATTGCGGTTCTCAGGCATCAATAAACTCGGAGTCTCTCATAAAAAACCGGCTAATCCTCCTATCTCTTCTAGCAAAGGTGTCATCTCAATTTCCCCAAAGCGGAAGATGGACCTTTCACAATCCCAAAATAGAGTAGCAGCTTCTATGATCTTGTTGTTGGGTTGGATTTCCAGGAGGGAGGGTAGATTCCCTATATATTTTCGGACAAGAGTCTGGTCACTGGAATGAAGATCTTTCCACCAGCTTAGCAGTCTCGGGTGGATGTTGGTAACCATGCCGAATATGGGGATTTCGTGCCTTATTATCTGCATGACAGAAGTTAGATCCTACCCCCGCCGGACTCGACTATTTAACATCAATAATTGGCATAAAAGCATTTGGTTCTCCAAATAAATGCACAGAACGTGATGATGTCCGTTTGGGTTTAGGGAAACCCAGTGGACATTGGACAAGGCTATCTTAAAGAGTCATTATGGGGACAACATAACTGACTCGGCTAGGTTTGACCATGATGCATGCAAGTTAAACAGAGTAAGGCTTCTATGGGGTTTTAGACTGGTACCCTTGAGCGGACAACTCAAGGGGGAAAGGCACGGAATCGTCGACTACACCGTTGATCGACTGGTTTTACCGCAAATATGCTTTTTCCGGATTTAGGGGGTGATAATATCGAAAGAGCGCAACCACTCATTATAAGCGTTGCTATAGGATTTGTTTGGCACGAGTGGAATATGATGTTGAGCATGATTATGCAACAATTAAAGGCATGTTGTCACGTATTTGCACGTTTAAGAAAGCAGTAAATACAATAGTTTCATAATTTAAAGCGGCAATGAAGGAAGCAGTAAAGGAAAGAAACAAAAAGACAAGTCAGTTTTGCAATCAAAAAGGAAATTGAATGCTTAAAAGAAATAAACAAATAATTGCGCGTATAAATTCACAATAATAGTCTGAAATGGTAAAAGCCTAAAAATCCCTAGCAGAGTCACCATGCTGTCGCGCCCCCTTTTTCTCGCGAAATCGGGTTTATGACATTTGGAGGGACAACTCATTCCTTTTGGGAACTAGGTTTGAAGAGTTGTCACCTAATGATTAGGGTGCATTAGGACACCAAAAGAATCCGATTTGAATAACCAAAGATAGGGTAAGGGCTTGAAATTATTCTAAGGGGAAGGTGTTAGGCACCCCTCGGAATCCACTAGTGTGGTTCCCGACCAGATAATTATTGTGAATTTGGGTACAATTAACATATAAACAAATAAGGCTCAAATAAGAGGGGATTTCAGCA
This sequence comes from Nicotiana attenuata, assembly GCF_001879085.1. NCBI lineage: Eukaryota > Viridiplantae > Streptophyta > Magnoliopsida > Solanales > Solanaceae > Nicotiana > Nicotiana attenuata. Next base: position 1,144,677 of record NW_017670266.1, on the reverse strand, counting down.
CATAATGGTTTGAAAGTAAACAAGGTTTGCAAGAGCAATCAGAAAGAGCTGATTTAAAAAATAAAGAGTTAAAATGCTAAGGAAAAGAAATAAAGAATGAAGGGAGAGGGGTCCTAGGTTTATTAATAATATGGATCACCCCACACAAAGTCCGGTAATCACTCCTCAATGAGGGGCTACACGTGACATTATCGCGTGGTCATCATATCTATATCTACCCATCCCACCCCGTTAAGGTATTTAAAGCGCGGATTGGTATCGACTACTTAATGCATGCTATTACCCGTCCCAATCCTATCAGTCCCGGAGGCACTTAGGACTACTAATCCTAAAAAGGGAAGGATATTAGGCTTATTTGGAGTTTCAAAGGTAAAATTCTAAGGCGACATACAAAACACATACTGCATATTTGGGGAGACATATAAACATGTAAGCCTCAATTATACCTCCTTGCACAGAAAAAAAAAAAGGCACATAATAGCATGCTTGCACGTACTGCTTAGGTCTGATTAGAATTAAATATGAAGGAGTCTAAAGGACTAGGGCAGATTGGTTTATTACATAATTCAGATAAGAAGCCCGAATCAGGTGTGCCTGCTGGTTGTAATAATTAGCAGAAGCGGATTTAGTTTTTATTATTACTCTAAGGTTTGCCTAAGTGCTCAGACGGGATCCTATAGGCATGGTATCTATTAAACTCAGAAGGTGGTAAGACAGTAAAGCTCAAAAAATGAATTATTTGAGATCATAAAAGTGCATGCTTGTTAACATTGGGGGACTTAGATTATCCAAAAGAGACGCGGAATTAAACTGATTACGGGCTTTGTAGGTGGTGGTATGTATTATTACTGATTTTACGTCTAGCAATAAGTGAAGCGAATCAGATTCATTTAGAAACTCTTATAGGCATGTTTTCTGCACGTTGCTGATTTTATACACTTATAGACGTGGTTTCTAGATGCAGAAATTGTTTTAAAACATGGTATCTAAATGCAGAGATTGAACCTTATAGACATGGTTTCTAGATGCAGAACTTGTTTTAAAACTTATAAACATGGCATCTAAATGCAGAAATTGAACCTTATAGACATGGTTTCTAAATGCAGTTTGAATTATGCAGAATGGCGTTGGAACAATCTTATAGCCCATGATTTCTAGGCGGAGTTGAATGTGCAGAATTGTAACAATCCTATAGGCATGATTTCTATATATAGTTGAATATGCAGAATTAGAATAGTCCTATAGGCATGATTTCTACCCTTTGCATGCATAGTTACCCCAACCCTGTTTCACTAACCAACCCCGAGTATTCTTTACAAATTATTACAAACCAGAGTAACAAAATATCAGAAAAATACAAAGAAAATAAGTACAACCCTAAAAGGCCTGATTCTTGACTTCCTGCCTGAATTATGAGATAGACCAACTCAAAGACCATCGATCCAAAGCCTTTCTCCAATTTGAGTGTGTCAGAGTTCCCTAAGAGCCTTAATGGGTCTCCGGGCAGTGCTCACACCCAAATTGTATTATCAGAAGGGACAAGTGCAGTGTGAAAGTGCCAGCCCTCAAGTGTCTAAGTTCAGAGGGAGCTGAAAGGGTCCCAAGGCAAGGCTCACAAGAGGGAGGCAGAACTTAAGTCTAAGAGAGAGTGCAAGTGAAGAAACAGAGTTTTAAAGAATTAAGAAAAGCACAGAAGAGGGGAAGAGGGGATGGGAAACAATTACAGGATTGAGGATTTCACACAAAAAGGTTCAGGGATTGGGGATTGCAAAGAGCCTATGTACTTAGGCATTAGCTAATTCTGGGCATACATAGCAATGGAGAGTGCTGTTATGCTTGCAAAATCAACAATAATACACAACATGTGATGGTGACATAGAGGTTATGATTCCAGGGGAATCAAGTTTGAGTCATAGACAGTAATACTTAATACTGTTATGCCTCAAACAAACCATTAGCATCAAACACATTTAGGATGCATAGTAGGTGCAGAACAGGCAAAAGGAAATTGCAACATGCTAAAATAAGTACTGAACTAAACACAAGCAGTAGGCAGACAAGAGGGTAAAAGTATTAAGTAAACACATTGTTGTGATTGCTGAAAATCTTAATCAGGACATACCAGTTTCAAAGAGCAAAATACATTAAAAGCAAGTAGCAGGGCTTGAGAGCAGGCCACAGTAGAAGTAACAAGAGAGAATACTTTTGAGTGTGAGTGTGAGTTCAGAAACTAAGAGTGTGAGTGTCTTTGTTAATGGAAAAGCCGGGTATTTATAGATTGAAAATAGGTAGAAAGTAAGGCAAGAAAATAATTATGGAACTATGTATCAATTAAAAATCAATCAGTATCAAAGACATCCTTTAATCAAGGAGTTAAAACCAAACGGTAGTGGACAGAAAACTTTTAAGGAAAGAAAATCAAGTAAGCATCTTGTGCAAAGTAGACAATTAGGGGTAAATACATAAGGGTTTAATTAAGGGAGGAATCTTTGAAAGACTCGGTTAACCAAATAAGGTAAGAAAACAAAGTAAAGTTGCAGAATATAGAGGCAATCAGTACATAGTAAATCAAGGAGTCAGGGATTCGAAATTACTGATTCATGAATAAGCAAATAAACCAAGTAAGAAATAGGAGTATCGAAAGGCTAAGGAAAGCTTTCAAATCAACCTAAGAAACAGGGAAATCGGTAAACAAGGAAAGAATCAATCAAACTTACACGAGGAGGTCTGAAATCAGTCCACAATTAAGGGTTATTTTGAGAGGGAAATTTAGCCTATAAAGAGTGCATAAACATTAAGCATGCACGGCTGAATCTATGGCAAAGAAAAGTGTCATGCAATCACAAAATCAGTAAGTAGTGGACTATAGGAACATGGTAGTCACCTCAGTAACAGAGAAGAGGGAGTATCCAATAGTATGCAAAAGGGGTCAAGTAAAAGATCTTATAGAGTTTAGCAGGAAGTCAGAATCATACAAAGAAACAAAAGTTGAAACAAAGATTTCGAAACTCAGTCGAGCAGTAGATGAAACAACTTCAGAAACTCGAATAGGTCAAAAGAAATTAGGGTTTTGAAACCAAACAAGTTCAGAGATGAGGAACAAGCAAATCACATAGCAAATAGTCTCAAAACTCGAATGAACCCCCCAAATTTTAGGGTTTCTACCATCAATCGAGTATAGAGATGAAAGACAAGAGAATCAGCCAAAAATATCAACAAAGAAAATAAAATCAGAAACCTTAAGAAAGAACTAAGACTTTAACATGCACACTCCAGTAGAAGAACAACATAGGGAACACAGTAGAACATGCTAAAGATCAGAGAAACTTCTAAATAACTTAACAAAACCCTAAATCGGAAAAGATAAAGGTTCTGAAGGTAAAGTTCTGAAAGAAACTTTGAGAAAACGTTTAAAAGCTTAGAGAAAACACAGATCTACAACGGATCTAAAAGAATCAGAAGAACCTTGAAGGTTAGGGTTTCAGAAGAACCCAGATGGTGAGAAAGGCTTGGAAGGTCATTGATCTGAGTAGGAAAAGCCAAGAGTCAGGCTTGAATAGCAATGGCTGGCCGGAACAAGGTCAAAGATGGCCGAAAACAGCCCTAGGGCTGAAAGCATCCGAGGTCTGGACCAAGCTTCTTCAAAGTCTGGTCTTGAAACCATAATAATCGAGCATGTAGGAGTCACATGAGGAAGATACATGCCTTTAATGGCTTTGGAAGCCATTGATTCAGGCGATTTTTGGGTGGTGTTAGAAGGCGACGGCTAGGTTTGAGAGAGAGTTTGGGAGAAAGGGGGGATTCAAGGGCGGCTACCGGTGAGAAGTGATTAGGGTTTGGGGGTAATGGGAAATTAAAAAGCAAAGGTTAAATGGTAGCCGTTGATCATTTTGATCAACGGCCTGGATTGAATGGGGATCCAGGCGGGTTATTTTAAAAGGGTCGTGGGTCGGGTAGATTAGGATTTGGGCTGGGTAATTGGGTTTTAGGATTGGGTCTAATTGGGGTGCCAAATCAGGCTAAAAATTGAAATAAAAATGGGCTAATATTTAAATAGCCATTTTTCCTTGTTTATTTTATAAAAATAGTAGAATAATTTCTGAAAATAAATTAAAGGTACTGAAATGATTAATAATACGTAATTATCAAATTAAAAATACTGGAGTCAATTTTATAATTATAAACACAATTAAACCTTAAAAGAGGTTAATATTGCAATTATACGCAATTAGCTTTTAAAATACTAAACAAAATTGTAAAAAATGCGCAAAAATAATGTTAGTTATATTTTAGTGTAAATATGAGAATCCAATAAATGAATTACCAAAATAATAATTTTAGAAATAATTACTGGGTTTTTCTTGATAAAATAAGGCAATACATTGATTTAAAAATCTTTTAAAAATTAGGAAAAATAATAAAATATTGGGACATACTTATATATGCATATACATGCTATTTTGAAGGTATTTTGCATATTAAAAAATACAGGAAAAATTTGGGTATCAAGAATCACTAGGCTCTCGGCCTCATATCAACAAGCCACCTCGTGGCGTACAAATCTCAGGCCCTCGGCCTCATAATCATGATCAGTATATTACCGCTGCAACGTGCAGCCCGACCCAAAAGTATCCTCACCATACAGGCCCTCGGCCTTACTCAATCAGAATCTCATAGGCCACTCGGGCAACAGTAAAACATGATGCTCAGCTCAAAATATCTTTTAAAATATCATTTAAGGAGTTAAACAGAGTGAACATGGCTGAGTTATGAAAACCGTAAAATATAGCATGGCTGAGTACAAGTATAAAGTCAAAACAGTGAGGAAATGGCAGTAAAAATCCCATAAGGGTCCAAATAGTTGGCATTCAGCCCAATTATGGCATTCAGCCCAAAACATGATAACATCAAACAATTTCCAATCAAATACGCAGTAAAACAGTCATTCGGGATGGACCAAGTCACAATCCCCAACGGTGCATGATCACAGCCAACTGCGCACTACTAATAAGTAGCAAGAGAGGGTTGCAATAGCTTTTACCCAATTTTGGATCGGGATCGAATCCATAGAGAGTTAGGATTGGAATCGAGTATCTATCTAGTTTAGGATTGCGTATGTGCTCTTAATTGGTCTTTTATTCATTTTTGAATTTTCTTTATGATTCTATTTTTATCAAACTACTAATTGAAAATGCAACTAGATTAGGCTAAGAGATAAATATTGCAAGTTGTATCTAATGGTTTAAAAGGCACTAAGGTAGTGACATCCGCCTAGGCGGGCAAATGACGGGTACTTGGAACTAAGGCATAATTGACATGATTGGGGAGTATGAAATAACTGTTGCACTACTTTACCCACTCTACACCTCTCGGTGGTTCGAGTAATTTTGCCCGAATTGGCTTTCTTAAGACCAATTGGGTATGCCAATTTGCACAAGCAACTTAAGGTTCAATTCGGGTATTACTCTCTCGAGGTTTAACCCTTTAATTGGGGCTATCAATCTCTTGAATACGCCCCAATTCATTGTTGGACCAATTTCGGAGACTTAAGCTCTCTTTCTCAAGAAGAGCTCAAGTCAACTCAACACAAACTAGTGTTTGCAACCACTAATTCAGAAAATTAACGATGAAATTGGCCCAAATAACAAACACCCATAGTCAATTTAACCTCAAATTACAAGACCCATCAATTGCCCACACTAGGGTTGAGCCACAACCCTAGCTATGGGGTCTAGCTACTCATATTAGAAGAAGAAAAGCAAGAAATAGATGAAGAGAAAGACATATTAATTAATTACTAATGTAAATACAAAGTTTCAACGGTTAAAACTAAGTAAGAGTGCCCAAAATGGCTAAGAAAAGTCTTCTCACGAGCGCAGCTACTGTATTACAACGTCAGATACCCTAAAAATGGAAAAAGAATCTATTTCTACTAAGCTGGAAAAACTGGACAAAATTGCCCCTGTGGGGTTAGTGCGGACCGCACAAAATGGTGTGCGGCCGCACTAGGCTCTTGAACTTGAAATTTCGACTCTCTGAACCCAGGCTCCACGGACCGCATAGAATGGACTGCGGCCGTGGAGGCTTTCAATGCGGTCCGCGCAGAATGGACTGCGGACCGCACATGCTTCATCTTCTGAATTTGGCATCTCTCTGAACTTTGGTTCTGCGGACCGCACAGAATGGTTGTGCGGCCGCGGTGCCTCAGTGCGGACCGCACAAAACCTTCTGCGGCCGCACTGCCTTGATGCCTGATAATCTAACTCTCTGAATCTCCCTAGTGCGGACCGCACAAAGTGTAATGCGGCCGCACTAGGCCTGTTTCTCCTAAGTTTTGTCTTGTCTTTGGTACTTGTGCAGGTTTCACTCCTTTTGAGCCGATCTTTGACATCTTGTCACTTTGTTGATCAAACCTGCAATCAAGCACAACTTATGAGCCTTTTGGGACTATTTTGTATGAATTTGCACAAAGGGGTATAAAATGCGACAAAATCCCTAGTTATCAGTGCACGACCCCACGCTCGTCATCTAGCGTGTGCGTCACCTCAACATAGCCTAACGCTGTGTAATCTGGGGTTTCATACCCTCAGGACAACATTTAAAATCATTACTCACCTCAATCCGGCCCAAACTCTAGTTCGCGATGCCCTTGCCCCTCGAATCGGCCTCCGGATGCTCCAAATCTATCCAAAATCAGAACGTAACCATCAAAATATGCTAAAGGGACAAAGCCCACTCGAAAGCAATCGAAAAACAACGCAATTCCCGATAAATTTTACATCATTGAATTTCTTATCTCCCCATGAGTTCATACATATCAAAAGATCCAAAATCCGACCACAAATGGCCCCCTCAAAACCTCAAGTCTAGGTCTCCAATGCTAAACCCTAGTGTTCCCAATTCTAACTCTTAAATTCCATTAGTTTCAGCCTAATCCCTGAATTAATACAATAGGAATGAGTTTTTAGGTCCAAAATCCTTACCTCAATGAGTTCCCCTTGAAATCCTTCTTCAAATCACCTCAAAAGCTCCAAGAACCGACTAAAAAGGGTGGGATAGTTCTGAAAATCGCGAAGGAAATAACTTATATGTTCTGGTCCAGGGATTTCGCACCTGCGACCAAATTCCCGCTTTTGCGGTACCGCATTTGCGGTCCTTGAACTACTTCCGCGGTTTTCACTTAAGCCGCCCAACTCCGCATCTGCGATGCCTAGCCGGCACCTGCGCCATCGCGGGTGCGGTTCTTCTACCGCTTCTGCGGTCCTTGCCAACCTCACCATCTTCCGCTTCTATTACTCCTATCCGCATCTGCAGGGGTCGCACTTGCGACCTTCCAACCGTAAATGCGGTTATGACAGTAGATTCCAACTTCAGCTGCCTTTCCAAACTTCCATTCTTCCGACAACCATCCGAAATCACCCCGAGGCCCCCGGGACCTCAACCAAAAGCACCAACAAGTCTTATACTACCATTCGAACTTATACCAACCTTCAAAACACCTCAAACAACATCAAAACCACCAAGACACATCGAATTCAAGCCTAAGGTTCTAAAATCTTCCGCATTCCGCTTTTGATAAAAAAGTATACCAAACCACATCCGAATGACCTGAAATTTTGCACACACATCCCAAATGACATAACGGAGCTACTACAACTTCCGGAATTCCATTCTGACCCCTATATCAAAATCTCACCTATCAACCGGAAAACGCCAAAAACTCAATTTCGCCAATTCAAGCCTAAATCTACTCCGGACCTCCAAAATACATTCCGATCACGCTCCTAAGTCCAAATCATCTCTCGAAGCTATCCGAACCATCGGAACTCACATCCGAGCCTTCTAACACATAAGTCAACATCCGATTGACTTTTCCAACTTAAGCGTTCTTAAAAGAGACTAAGTGTCTCAAACCTTCTCAAAACCTTTCCGAACCCGAGCCAACCAATCCGATCATACATAAAACTGATAAACAAAGCAAATAGAAGCAGAAATGGGGGAAACGGAGCGGTAACTCATGAAACGACCGGTCGGGTCGTTACATCTCACTTACCTCGCTAGCGAAAAGTTCCCTAACCTTGCAACGTGTAGAACACCAGCAAAACGGCCTCCAACGGCCTCAATCTATCCAAAATATTGAATAACACGTCCTAATTAGTCTAGATAAATAAATTCCAAACTCTTAGGACAAGTCAAAATCAAAGTCAACTCCCAGTCCAATTACTAAAAATCTATACAAAATTAAATATCAACTAAAATAGCCGAAACAGTGCTTGGCTGCATAACACATTACGTACGATTCTTAATCCTCCCAATGTCATCCTTAGAATTCCTAAACATTGCCAACTACTGAATATTATTACTCCTAACCATGAAAATCATGATAAAATTACCATATGCCATATGTTTGGCACCCAAAATAAGAATTTGGTACTGCCAGAATCATTTTCGATATGCAATGCAGCACCTATTCTCATTTTAAATTCATGAACTCATTATTTTGCATAATTATTGTGATCTAACCATGATCTTATCATTATAAAGGTAGAGAAAATATCTACTTTCTATAAATTTAGTGCAATACACCCGGGTAGGAACAATCTTGCAAATGCCCGATTTACATAACTATTTCATCCCCAAAAGATTCTCCTCACTATTCTTTATTCATTAGCTAATCATTACAAAGATACAAGTATGAATTACATATACCTGGTTATGATTTTTCCTCTCCAAAATCCTTTCAGTTGTGATAGCCGCAGCAAACCTTTCCAGGACTCATTCACGTTAGTTCAGTTTTTTTTGATTTTTTTTAGTTGTTGTTCTCTCTTTATTATTATTTTTTTTGATTTGCACCGTGTCCAAGTCTCTAAGAGCCCCGACTAATCCCGGGGGTGCACAGGCCCTCGGCAAGGAGTTTCCCGCAAGTGCACCACGGTTAATTCAGGTTTTACCCAGTCCGATGACCCTCAGAAATTGTTTGCACCCAGTGGGTTTCAAACTTGAGACCTTGAAAGGGAGCAAACCCCAAGACTCAAGTCTATTGCCACCAGGCCAACCCCTAAGGGTTCTCTCTCTATTATTTATGACCTAATTTAGTCCTTTTTCCCTACACCTTAGGTTCTTGGACGTGGGCCCTGTATGGGTCTAGCCCGTTCCATTACCATTATTCAATATTTTAAATATTTTATTATCCAACTTAATATGTGTAATAGTTAATTAGGTTCACTAATATTTAATAAATTATCAAACTAATAAATTAATAAGTATATGTAAAAAATCGGTTATTACATTGACAATAGTAACTAGTCGTTTATATATTTTGACTTTGCGACTACCGTAGTCACAAATTAGAGACGGAATCGGTTGCAAACTATTCTAGACCAACTATTTTGTGACCGCATTATTTCGGTCTGAATGTAATTAGAAACCAGCATTTTCTGACCGCATTCCGATCGTTTTGACACTCGGAAAATAGCCATTTTCTAGTAGTGTTTCCTCTTAATGATTGCTAGGCTTATGCTTTTTTTTTTGAGCCGAGGGTCTATCAGAACATCCTTTCTACCTTCACAAAGGTCGAGATAAGATCTGGGTACATACTACTCCCCAGACTCCACTTATACGATTTCACTAGATATGTTGTTGTATAAGTTGCTATGATAATATTCCGTAAATTTAAAAGGCATTAATTGATATAAGGGATACATACTCAGGTTTTTATTATAACAATTGATTTTTTTCTATCTCTACAAGTATGATGCAAGCATCTATATCAGTATTTTAGTGCTATAATTAAATGAAATTAATCGAAGTTAAGAAAGCATTTATATGCGAGATAGATTGCTTAACAAAAACGGTTATGTTAGAGGTAGTTGCGTTAACTAGTGAAAAAAACGAGAAAGCAAGAAAAATCACTTAGCTTACCGTTTTGGAGTAGTTTTTATCAAAATTGGAAATAGAGCAATGAATGCACAACTTTGATATGTAATCTAATCGCCTGGTGTCTTTTTCCAATGCTAATAAGATGTAAATTTTAATTACATGTAGGATAAAAATATTTGACACTAGCTACTACCTTAGTCCTTAAGTTGGCATAAAAAAGACTAGGGGTTTATATAACAATATAGGAAGCTATATATGAAATCTCAATTAATAAGGTGAGGGTCATTTATATATTTCTGTAACTAAATTGGCAACTATTACAAAATAATAAATACTCTCTAAATTAAATAGGCGTCGTAATAAGGTGAGGGTCATCTATATTTTACCCTTATTTATGTCTTAATATTTAATCTTTTTCATTGGTATTTGAACAAAGTTATTCATAATTGAGATGTTTGTAGTCTTTAAGGATAATTATTATTAAGGGTAAAAAGGAAAAAAAATTAATTTTATCTTAAACTTCTAAAATGACAAATAATTTGACACAACTATTTTAATAACCACAACTGATAATATGAGACGGAGAGAATAATAAATATTACCTATATATATACTTTGCTTCCATTATGAATGTTGTTCTTCGTTAAGTCAGCTTAAGTGTTAAGAAATTATAACTTTTTTTAGACAACTTTCATCAAGTGATTTTACATGTAATCCGTCCACATCAAGTTTGAACTCCATTAAAGTTTGATTTTGAGACGGCTAGACTATAAATATTTTACAAATTTCAGCTATTTTAAGTAGCAATTCTAAAACTAAAAGTGGCTATTTGTGCACTTCAAATATTTTTTTAATTTCTAATAATCTATTTGGCAAGCTTCTAAAATCAACTTATTACTTTTGGTAAAAAGTAATTTATGTGATTAATTAATTTAAAATACTTTTTTAGCAAGTTTTCTCAAAAGGATTTTTCAAAATAGTACTTTTCAAAAAAGTATTTTGAAAAAAAATATTTTTTAAAAACTGCTTCGGTTCAAAATCACTTTTTTACCAAACATGCAAACACCTCAACTATAAGCCAATCCGACCCAGTACCCTGAAACCCGACCCACTTCGAGAGCTCCATTGAAAAATCGAGCTGATTGCTTACACTCTTTGAATCAACGTTTTGAAGGTCTTCTCCCTCGAGATCTCTATAGACTTCATCTTCAATTTCAATTCTAAGAAATAAGAAATTCGTCAAAATTTTGCAGGTTTTGTCAGTAAATTAAATTGAGCAGTTAGATTTGTAAATAATTTCAACTTAGAAAAATGATGGCCGAAGATCTTGGCGTTGAGGCTAAGGAAGCCTCCGTTCGTGAGGTCGCTAAGCTTTTGCCTTTACCGGAGCTTTTACAGTCTATTTCGTCAATCAAAGCCGATTACATTGCTCGTCAACAGGTTCCACATAGATCCACTGCTTCTTTCCTTTTTATTTTTGTTTATCGTGGATTTTTGTATAATTTGGAAATTTTGTTGTATTTAGAGAATATGTTGTCACTTTGTAATTCAGTTGTCTAAAGGAACTGTTATGAGAAATAGTTGAAGAGTGTTTTCAAGTAGAAAATGGTAGAGCAATTTCTAATTTTGGGAGACTAACGTGATTATTTCTTAATTCAAGTTTAAATGATTTTATTTTATGAAGAATCAATTGTGATCATGTAAATACCTAGAGCTGGTTGCTTTTTTCGCCACATAAGTGTCGTTTTGAACTTTTAAGTTTAGTCACTAAGTCATTATCCCTATTTCAGTTGCTTTTCACTCTTGTTACTTTGTTGAAAATCTAACACTATCCTAGAAAATGCCATTAAAACAATGAATTTAAATTTTAGCTTTTGATACTTTGTGGTAATTTTTAAAAGTGATTTGGTTCCCGCTAAATGCAGTAGGATGTCATGATTATACCGAGTTGCTAATGGATCTTAACTGGCCTGCTTAGACTTGCTTTGCTTATCACACATTGTAACGTTTCCTCATAGTTTCAACTTAGTGGTCTGAACTTAAATTGAATGCACTACAGTAATCATGGTCTGATTTGCTTCCCGCTAAATGCAGTAGGCTGTCATGATTATACCGAGTTGCTAATGGATCTTAACTGGCCTGCTTAGACTTGCTTTGCTTATCACACATTGTAACGTTTCCTCATAGTTTCAACTTAGTGGTCTGAACTTAAATTGAATGCACTACAGTAATCATGGTCTGCTACTGTTTCATGTTGGACCAGGCAAATGATGCACAACTTAGTACGATGGTCGCTGAACAGGTATATGGATTCTTCCACTTGATGTTTAGACAACTCATTTCTTATGTCGTGGAAAATGTTTTTGTGATTTTTCTGCTGTATTTTGACTTAGAAAGCTTTTGAAGCTCTACTTCGATCTTGTAACCTTTTATTATGGTGAGAGAAATGTTTGCTATGAGAAAATCCAGATACTAAACTCTATCTGCTGCATAATTTTCTGGAATGCAGGTTGAACAAGCACAAGCTGGTCTGCAATCACTTAACTCATCTCAGAAGACTATAAACCAGCTCCGAGAAAACTTCCTTTCTATTGAAAAGTATAATAAGATTCGCTATTTTTAGCAATGTCATGATTGCATTCCAAGAGTTAAAATATGCATTTTCTGTTACGTATGGCATTCTGTCTTGAGCTTGATCTGAGTTCTTTCTTCTTGAACCAGGCTTTGTCAAGAGTGCCAAAACTTAATCGAAAATCATGACCAGATAAAGCTTCTCAGCAACACCAGGAATAATTTGAACACTACTCTGAAGGTATATCTTACTCATATCTTTTTGTTCCGAGCTTTCTATTAAAGCATACAAGTGCTTAATTTTTATGTCCTTTTTGTACCTAACTTTTATTTCTTTCACGGGTAAATACTGCACATAGCTTTATAGCAGTGACTTAGTTTAGTCCAAAAGGTGGGTGTTTTTTGTTGATTCACTGATTGTGAATCAATATAATTGGTTCATCTCTTGTAGGATGTGGAAGGAATGATGTCAATTTCGGTAGAGGCTTCTGAAGCACGGGATTCTCTTAGAGATGATAAGGAGCTAATTAACACTTATGAAGTAGGCTTTTCTCAGATTTCTGACTTTCTTAGTCATCAATACTCCCCTAGTCTTCTGCTGATAGTCTGATGCTTCTAACTTAAATTGTTTACAGAGGTTAACAGCTCTTGATGGAAAGAGAAGGTTTGCGCTAGCCGCTGCAGGGTCTCATAAAGAAGAGGTTGGTAGACTAAGGTCAGTATCTTACAATTTTTTTTATTTTCTAGTTCATTTAGGTATGAATGAATAAGGTCCTCTTTCTTGACGCCCAAAATTTTAAATTTTTTTGACTGTTCACATCTTACCTGTTGCTGCTTTTGGTTCTTGAGTATAATATATATTCAGTGCAAAACATCAAATTGATCTGACTTCATGTTGGATAAACACATTCAAAGTTCGCTGCAGTCGAGGGCTTGCAGCTCTCTTTATGATTAAAGATAGTGACTATCAGCCTAAATATGCTGGTTTCAATTTCTCAATAGCTGATGCAGAAAATTATGAAGATGTCTGATGACAGGACATTACAACAAGATAATATATCAAAGAAAAAAAAAGAACAGTGCAGCAACATCCAGTTGCAGTCTATCTCATCTGAACAGTTGCATGCTTTAAACTGTGTCTGCTATGAATTGATAATTACTATAGTGGAATATATAAAAATCTTTTAGTCTGCTGATATTCGGATGACCTCTGCCTCTTTGTTGGTTTTGGAATTTGACCATTTTGATTTGGAACTTTTGAAATTTGTCAGAGAGTATTTTGAAGATGTGGATCAAACATGGGAGACCTTTGAGAAGACACTATGGGCCCATATTGCGAATTTCTCTAAACTGGCTAAGGAGAGGTATTCTTGATTTTTTTAAGAATTATTTGTCAAGCTGTCAAATCATGCTGCCTGCATTATCATAATCTTGTCCTTTTGGGGAGTTCAGACTAATATTTTGTTGCATGATTACAAAGGCACATAATTTTGTGAAGTTTTCTTCAAACTTCAGTCACTGGTGTGGTTGTTGGAACTTGGAAGGCCTTTTTGCTTCTTCCTTTTCTTCTTGAATTATTTTTGTTAGATAAAGGGTGTTATTGGAATGCATCTAATGCTGAAATCGATATATACAAACATATAGCATCCAAGATTAGAAGAGGCTGAAAAATAAAAGAGAAAAGTAATCTCAAAACCTTCCTTGCACAACGAGACCAAGTCACCAAGCTAAATCTTTAGGTAACCTTATGACTCAAATTGCATGATTTTCCTTCTCCCTTTCTTTCTCAAACATCGTTGGATAGCTCATCCTAATGTTGATAACTATTATGCTCAGTATATCTATCTGGACTACATATGTGAATATTGGGGCAGTGGTACTCATATTGAAAATTGTCAGAGTTCCTCAATTTGATTCATATGTAAAGCAGGTGACTGCTGGACTGGTATATTTGTAAAGGGATATGTTAATTCAATAAGCAGAAATAACAATGTAAATGGTAAAGTAAAAGAGTCCCTTCTTTGGTGGAATATATTATGTTTTTGTTTTCCTTGATAAGTTTTTTGGATGAGTACCTTCTTTAGTGTTTAGAACAGATGCAAGCTTCTCCTTTTGTTTTGTGTAGGGTGTTCCCGTAATTTGTACATGCACCTGCAAGCATCTTGTAGTGCTTTCTGCTATTTATTTTTTTAATAATACTTCCTTTAAAAAAAATTGGAGTATACAATTTCCCGAACGTTTAATTCTTTTGACAATGATACACATATAGACAGCATCATGGATCTGCACTACACTACTGCAACCGTGTAACTCTCTAGTCCTATGATGAGGGCTGATGGAATTAAAATATGGTATTGTTAAAGTTCTCTGGGTAATGATAAGCTCTTTTTCTTTTCTTTTCCTGTGAAAATACTTGAAAGGGGAGCATAGAAATTTGACATTTAAGAGAGAGAAAACACTCGGATTTAAAAAACAAAAAATAGACCTGTTTATTCTTCTTCTTAGGTATTTAAAACTTAGGCTGCCTCCTAATGATTCTCCACTTTTTTGTTGTTCCCCGTTGAATGGACCATATCCTATAGATATTCTCCAAGGAATCTTTCAATACTGGTGGGTGACCAATCATTTCGAGTTGTTGGATGCCTGTTACACCTGGCGTATCATTTTCTGGTGCAAGTTTAGGAAGCACCTTTCAAGTTGGATGGCCGACCATATAAATATTAAAAAAAAGCATGAAAGATTCAAACTGGAAAGAACACACAGTGCAATATTACTACCTTTGTCTGCATATTAGTCTGTGATTTCCTTGTCGACATTATTCTATTAGATTTTGGAAGTTTGTTACTAGGTCGAAGATTCTCCTCTATAATGTGAAATCATCATGTTGGAGGCATGAGATAGCTCATCAAACCAATGAATCAGGGGCCTCTTCCTAAAGTTACTGCTTTTAGACGGGTGAAGGACGCAGAAGTTCATGGCTAGGATCTCAAGACTGACTTTGGTGTCCAAGATCTTTTTGTTTCTATGTCCGTGAAAGGGTGCATAAATAGATGAGTGAACTAATGAACGAATAAATGATAATAGATAAGAACTTGTATTCGCGTCTCTCAAATCCTAATCTTAAGAGACTGAGTGCAGACTGCAAAATTATTAATGCACCTAGGAATCTAGGCTAGATAATACCATGTAATATGTATGTGCTGTTATTCAGATCTTACATATATGTCCACATACAATCAGTTATAAGAAGGGACATGCCTCACAAACTTTGTTTTCCTTGAACTTGATATTAGGTAACCCTATCACCAAGTCTTTAGAGACTAATTTGTTAAGCTGATTTAGACTTGCATGACCAAGTCTTTTGTGCCACAGGAGGGGATCATTAACCAACACACTTAAACAAGTGAGTTCATTTTCTGAAAGAGTGGACAAATCTACAATGTAAATATTGTTAACTCTTTTTCCCTGCAAAACAATCTTGTCAGTGGTAAGGTTAATCACAAAGCATTTGGTGGAGGTAAAAGCCACAAGGTTACCTCTGTCACGCAGTTGTGACACACTTATTAGGCTATATTTCAAGCCATCTATCAGGTAGATATTCTCTATGGAATGCGAATCTTGCCTACCTTTCCAACCCCAATGATCTCACCTTTCTTTCCATTACCAAAGGAGACATTACCTCTTTTTAAGTTCTCAAGTGAAAGGAACTAGTCCTTGTCTCCAGTCATATGTTTTGAGCAGCCACTATCCATATACCATATTTGGCTCCTCCCTTTCACTTGGACCTGCAAAAGGAAATCAGGGGCTAGTCTTAGGAACCCAAACTAGTTTGGGTCCCTTTCTATAAGCAAAAGGGTGAATCAAATTTCTTCTTGCCCATCCAGGCAGCTTATTTTTTTCTTGAACAAAAGCTTTGTTCTTTTGACTGGCTTGTTCTTTTGCCTTACATTCATATTTGTAATGGCCAGTCTTACCACAGTGTGCAGATTTTATTTTCAGAAAGTGTGAGGTACTTGCTTTTAGGATACCATTTTGGAGCTAGAGTCCCATAGCCAAGTCCTCTTTTGTTGCTACTGTGATGCTCTTGCAGCCAGGAGAGTGCATCAGAAGCCTTATTCCACTTGCAAGTTCTGTCTAGTTCATGTTTCACCTTTCCTAGATCTTCCTTTAAGCCTTTGATGAATTCATCTTTCTTACACAATTCATCTTTCATTTTTCCCAAATTTTCTTCGAGAGTGAGATATGTGTGATCAGCTTTCTTCTTTCCTGTTCCTAATTTCAGTTTTAGGTATTCAGACCTAAGTTCTAGGACACTGTTGTCAAGTTCAAGAACCTGGTTCTTCAACTCAGCATTATTGTTATCACTCTCATTTGCCCTAGACTCTAGACTTTTGCATTTTGCTTTTAGGATCACACATTCCCTAGACAGAACTTCCTTCTCATTGTTAATTATTTCAGATTCATCAATGAAATCTAGTAATAGCTCAGCCAACTTTTCTTTAGACAAGAATTTAATCTTGTCGTTGAGATGAAGAATACTTACCTCTTGTTCATAATCTGATTCTCCAATGGCCATCAGTGCTTGCTCTTCTTCAGTTTTAACTTCTGAGTCTTCATCTGAGGTTTCTCCCCAAGCAGCAACCATAGCCTTGGTTGAACCTTTGTTTCTTTTTGGTTGAACTTGTTCCTTCGTTCAGTTCTTTCTTTCTTCCATTCAATTTCCCATTGAGGGCAATTTTTGATCATGTGATCTGTCTTACCACATTTGTAGCAGCCCTCATTGGTCTGTTTCTCTGGAGCTCTTGTCTTGTTGAAGGTTGTACCTCTTGAAGAACCCTTTCCTCTCATCAGGTACTTTTTAAAATCTCTAGTGATCATAGCCATCTCATCATATTCCAGATCTGAACCTTCAGCAATTCTGAGAGCTAAGCTTCTCTCCTTCTTGGGTGTATCCATCTTCATGGTTTGCCTTCTCATTTCATAAGCAGTCAGATTTCCAATCAGTTCATCCAGTCTGAGAGTAGCAATATTCTTGGATTCCTGAATAGCAGTGCGTAACTGGTAAAGTTGTTTCCATGTGACCAGGAGGTCACAGGTTCGAGCCGTGGAAATAGCCTCTTGCAGAAATGCAGGGTAAGGCTGCGTACTATAGATATACCCTTGTGGCCCGGCTCTTCCCCACACCCCGCACATAGCGGGAGCTTAGTGCACCGGGCTTCCCTTTTATACAATCAGTTATATCAGAAGCTACAATAGCACTTTAAGCTTCTTGTTTTTCCTTCATTTTTTTAATTCTTGGTCGGTGTCCAAAATTATTTGTTCCATAACCATTTTCATAGGCCTAGTTAGCTTTCCGTCTATTTATTGAAGTATTGTGATTTGTGCATGTCATTTATAATTTCAAGTATTAAATTTATTCTTCATGTTTTAATTGCCTTCTTCTAGTTTGCGCTGGATTTCTTGTATTCATTTATTTATTTTATTTTTTTGAACTGATAATGCTATTTGTTTGTTTGGCATTATTTGCAGCCCACAAACGCTCGTCCGTGCTATAAGGTATGTTAACTTAAATGGAAATTTTCATGACCAAAGCTGATTTAGACAAGTCATTTTTTTTCATTTCTATTTAGTGTAGTTGTACAGTAGCAGAGCTGCCACTGTTATGCCCACAATCTTGGCCTATGTTGCACACTTACAGTGTAATACCTTCTTGCGCATCAATGTATTTCATGAATCCGGGATCTAGATTGTTATTTGTTCACCCTTCTCCAGGGTTGTTGAAATGCAAGAAATCTTAGATCAGCAACTCGCAGAAGAAGCAGCTGAGGCTGAGGGAGGTGGTGCTATGGCTTCAATTGCAAATCCTCGAAGAAATGCCAAGTAGGTGCTCTACCTTGCCTGGTTGTTCTGTTTAACTTTCTGCATGCCTCATGTGTCAAAGTATATTGATGTATATTCTGCTTAATGTTTTGGCCTGCAGAAAAACACCTTCTTCAAAAAATCTCACACAACAGAAGTTGAAGGTTCAGGGAAAAGGCTACAAGGACAAATGCTATGAAAGTATAAGGAAGTCCGTTGAAGCACGTTTTGACAAACTGCTCAATGAGGAAGAGCTTAAAACAGCTATAGAGGAAGCTAGAGTGGTTAGCATATCTGCTTTTACACCTGCTTTTAGATGTTAGAATTTTTTACTTCTCCAAAAACACTTTTTATAGGCAAAAAACTGAAAG
Organism: Nicotiana attenuata; assembly: GCF_001879085.1. Taxonomy (NCBI): domain Eukaryota; kingdom Viridiplantae; phylum Streptophyta; class Magnoliopsida; order Solanales; family Solanaceae; genus Nicotiana; species Nicotiana attenuata. The sequence goes on along the minus strand of NW_017670266.1, from coordinate 1,125,997 downwards.
AGACTGATTCTAAGATATAATTCTTTATTGTAAAAAAAAAAGTATCTTTCATGAAATCTTTCTTGATGAAATTATTGATGCTTGTCAAGGACCTCCTGGCCCGTTGTCTGTCCGGTATAGTCATTCATATTGACAAGAATTTCCCCCATTTCCCTTCATCTTGCTGATAGAATACCATGTTTTCCTGAGCACGTGCTCCAGTTTAGTTGCTGATATCATCCCTTCCTAACTAACTTCTGGTCAACAACTGGACAAGATTTTTGATGAAGTACACACTGAGTGATTTTGACACATTTTTGGTACCTATAGGTTTTAGCCTGTCATTCCTCCCCAACTCGGTAAAGTTTGCCACCTTTGGTTATCTTGTATCTTTTGAGTGTAACTGCCGTCATGCCAAAGGACTGCTTGAATTGAAAAGCTGTTGTCTCACCTAGTTAGCTGCACAGAATGGTCAAGGAACACCTTGAAGTATTTACAAGGAATGCAGCAAATGAGAAGAAAATTAAAGAGAAACGAAACTAGGGGGAAAGAGGCACAGTTGGCTAATGCTCTTAAAATAATGAAAATGCAAACAATCAAAGAAAATGGTTGATGTGATGAGACAAATAAATCATATGTTTATGAGAATGAGTTCTTATCTGTGTAATTAAAAATTAGAACCCTTTTTCATGGAGGTGCAGGTCATGATTTTTTTTTAAAAGTTTTTTGTTTTGAACAAATCAGGACACTTTTTTCCAGTAAAGACATGTCATGTTGGGTTTTAACATATTAGATTTACCCTTAAACTTGTTGAGAAGATGACTAGATAAAGCATTTATGGAATTGATCCCCTTGCTTGATTAAAAAAAGAAAATTTGTAAACAGTAGGAGGAAGACTTTAAGGTTAGGAGATACATCCTTCTGTCGGAGATAAATGACAAAGTAGAGGAAAATAACTTTGCTGTGATGTATGTTTATTCTCATAATCCAAATGTCCTTTCCTATATTTGCATTGACATATAATCTCATCAATTTCAGATGGGAGAAGAGCTTGGAGAGATATATGACTATGTGGCTCCTTGCTTTCCTCCAAGGTCTGTCCTCTGCTCTTTACACCTTTGTAATGCCATTTTCTTTTCCATTTATCGGGATCAACTAGTTTTAGCGATAGATGAACAAAACTGTACATGTCTAGAAAGGGTAGTCTCCTACTCATACTCTTAAGATTTTCTCACTATCTCAAATTTCGGCTATGCTGGAACCATTAGAGATTGTGTTGGAATTTTCTCCTCCATTTGGGAAATTTGTTCGGCAAAATAACTCTTATCTCTAACATTAGTCACAAGCTGAAATGCTCCTTATTGCTATTAATTGCTTTCTACTACTGATAAAGTATAATATTATATATTACTCAATGTTAGATAGTCAAGCAGATACCTGATGAATGGAGGTGGAGTACAATGGTCCCTTTGTACAAAAATAAGGGCGACATCCAGAATTGCAACAATTATCGGGGTAGCAAGCTGCTAAGCCATACTATGAAAGTCTGGGAGAGAGTGGTGGAGCTGAGGGTGAGGAGGAGTGTATCTATAACCGGTTCGGATTTATGCCGGGGCGTTCGACTACGGAAGCCATTCACATTGTTAGGAGATTAATGGAGCTATATAGAGAAAGGAAGAGAGACTTACATATGGGGTTCATCGACCTTGAGAAGGCTTACAATAAAGTACCTAAGGGGGGTGCTATAGAGATGTTTGGAAGCTACAGGCGTTCCTGTTGCTTACATTACGGCGATTAAGGATATTTATGACAGAGCTAAGACTCGGGTGAGGTCCATGGGAGGGGAATCAGATCATTTCGCAGTTGAGATGGGAAGATGGGGTTACATCAGGGGTCAGCTCTCAACCCATTTTTATTTGCACTGGCTATGGACGTGCTGACGTGCCACATTCAAGGGGAGGTGCCATGGTGCATGTTATTCGCAGATGACATTGTTTTGATTGATGACACGTGAGGTGGTGTTAACGGAAGACTAGAGGTTTGGAGGCAACCCTAGAGTTTAAAGGTTTCAAGTTGAGCAGGACCAAGACAAAATAATTGGAGTGCAAGTTCAGTGGTGCGGATCGGGAAGTGGACGAGGATGTGAGGTTCGATTCACTAGTCATTCCTAGGAGAGAGAGTTTCAAGTGCCTTGAGTCAGTTATGCATTGGGGCAGGGTGGATGAATCGGAGGCTCGATTCCAGTATTTTGTGTGGTAAGAATGTGCCACCAGAACTTAAGGTAAGTTCTACATAGCGGTGGTTAGACCTACTATGTTGTATGTGGTTGAATGTTGGCCAGTCAAGAACTCCGAAGTCCAGAAGATGAAGGTGACAAAAATAAGGATGTTGAGATGGATGTGTGAGCACACCAGGTTGGATAGGATTAGGAATGAAGTTATTCGGGACAAGATGGGGGTGGCTCCGGTGGAGGACAAGATGCGGGAAGTGAGACTTAGATGGTTCGGACATGTGAAGAGGAGAGGCGCTGATGCTCCAGTAAGGAGCTGTGAGAGGTTGGTCGTGGAGGGCCCAAGGAGGGGTAAGGATAGACCGAAGAAGTATTGGGGAGAGGTGATTAGGCAAAATATGGCGGTGCTCCAGCTCACCGTGGACATGATCCTTGATAGGAAGGTGTGGAGGTCGAGAATTAAGGTAGAAGGTTAGGTAGCCGAGCGCCTTCTTCGTACCAGTAGTTTTAGTGCACTAGTCTTGTATTTCATGTTCCTAGATTTCTATTATTACCGGTCGGTTCTTGCGCTTTGGTTTTCTGATTGCTTTGCTGGTATTGCTGCTTATTGTTATTTCCTGCTTTTACCTTTTTTGAGCCTTTTTATCCTTTTTACCTTTTTATCTTTTTTAAGCCGAGGATTTTCTAGAAACAACCTCTTCACTTTCTCAAAGTAGGGGTAAGGATTGCGTATACACTATCCTCTCCAAACCCCACATGATCTCACTGTGTTTTGTTGTTGTATTTGGAAAATTTGCTTGGCAAAATAACTCTTGTCTCTAAAATTAGTCACAAGCTGAAATGCTCCTTATTGCTATTAATTGCGTTCTACTACTGATAAAGTATAATATTATATATAACTCACTCAATGTTAGATAGTCAACCAGCATGATGTTCCTAATACTTAGGATGATCTAGATGTTTCACATGTATCCTTTTGATATGATTTTCTTCAAAAAGCTTTTGTTAGCTGTAAAGCTCCTTCTTGTGCTAAATAGGCCTGATTGTTTGGTCTTAATCATGCAACACTTTCAAGTCAGTGGCATCTATACCTTAATATCTGTTTCCACTTCAACTTCTGTTTCTTTTCTGTACGTTGTTATGTCCATTCTAATTTATACTTTATATGGTCTCAGATATGAAGTTTTCCAGCTCATGGTAAACCTTTATACGGAGAGATTTGTCCAGTGGCTGAGAAAGCTGAGTGACCAAGCTAATAATATGACGAATATAGAGATTTTAAAGGTAATGCAACTTTATTCATATTGGCATTTTCTTTCTGTTGGATAACTGAGGGATTATATTGGCATCAGAAACCGTTGTTTGTTTGATTAAAAGCTAGAGAATATGAAAATCTTATAAACTATTGATATGGAAGTCATGAAAGAGCATCTCCATCACCTTTTTTAATCTAAAGAAAATTTGATATTAATTCCTATGCTGTGATGATAGAATCATAGCTTTGAGGTTAGATTTTAAAGGCAATACAACTTTAATCATATCAGCATTTTCTTTCTTTTGGATAGGTGAAGGATTATTTAGAAATCGTTGTTTGTTTGATTAAAAGCTAGAAAATATGGAAATTTTATATACTATAGAATATGGAAGTCACAAAAAACCATTTCAACCAGTTATTCCCTTCTAAAGGATATATGATATTAATCCCTATGCTGTGGTCGTAGGCTCAAAGCTTTGAGGTAAAACATTTGGTCAAATATGATTGTTTCTTTTACTACTTGCTGTGGCTTCTTTCTTTCTTTCTGTTATACCTTCTTATCCCTGCTTGTAATTAATCTCAATGTTACCGAATTGTGCACTCCTCGTAAACTTTCAGGAATAGTGGTATAGCATCCTTTATGCTGAGAAACATATCTGTGTTAGTACTTCTCCTAATAGGCTCATGGCCCCGTTGTGGTTCTTCTTTCAACCAGTAACAAATTTTCATGAAGAGAAAGGCAGTCATGTCGGGCTTTGATTTAGCTTCCTATCTCCCTTTCTGATTCTTTTGATAACTGTGTTTTTGTGTCCATGAGCTACATAGTTCTGCAAAAAACGAAGTGCCGCTTCCTGACTTACCGATAATTAACTTTAATTACTCCCCCTCATCATCTCTCAGCATTAGCATGTTCATCTTCCCAATATTTCTTTTCTATACGGGTGGGTGAATGATCTCTCTCTCTCTCTCTCCCCTTTGCAAGAGATGTTGTCGTGATTCGGAATTGAGATGTTTTCCCAATCCATGAATTAGGTAACAGGTTGGGTGGTCGACTACCAAGAAAGTCTAATTGGACTTGGAGTTGATGATTCTTTGGCTCAAGTTTGCTCTGAGAGTGGTGCAATGGATCCCCTCATGAATGCGTATGTTGAGAGAATGCAAGCTACGACAAAGGTTTAAACTCAATTTATTATCATAACTGCTTATCGGAAACAACCTCTCTACTCCTACGGAGTAGGGGTAAGGTCTGCGTACACACTACCCTACCCAGACCCCACTAGTGAGATCTCACTGGGTTGTTGTTGTTGTTGTTGTTGCTTTTCATATTATTTTAGGACATACATGATGCTGACTTTCATCTTATTTCGTAACATAGAAATGGTACTTGAACATCCTTGAGGCAGACAAAGTACAGCCACCTAAAAAGACTGACGATGGGAAACTCTATACGCCTGCTGCTGTTGACTTATTTAGGATCCTGGGGGAGCAGGTGCAAATTGTACGAGAAAATAGCACTGATGTCATGTTATATAGGATTGCTCTGGCTCTCATTCAGGTAAGTTCTTTTGTTTCATTATATACATCTACAAGGAAAAATCTCCAATTTCTGTTCCGTTGGCATCATTTCTTATCCCTTAATAATCATGCTTGTGTTACAACAAAACAGATCAATTTACCCTGGACTCTTAGTTAACATTTTCCTTTGAAGTAGGGGGTTAATGGTGCATGGTTGTCCTCAGTATTTTATGTGAAGTATTTTTTCTCAACAAAAATGTGTATCAAGTGATATTCAAGTACTTAAGTTCTTGTAGAAAATAGTTCACGAGTATTTGAAGCATTTTTGGACTTTCTTCTTTGAGAGAAGCAGTTATTCTGAAATGCTTTATCTTCTATATCCTTGCTCAAGGAGGATTTTTGGTCTGTCCAGTTTTAATCTAAGCTACCCTTTAATGAAAAGAGGGAAAAAGAAGGAATATAATCTTGTGTTTACATGACTGTTTTCCCTCTCTTTTATGAGTGTGTTTATATGATAACCTGCTTGATCAGATATCCAAAAACTTGTTCAGAGACTGAAAGGACTTAATTTTATTTCTTTCTCGTTCTGATATATTTCTAGTAATCTACTCCATATAAATTCACGAGCTTTTGATTGGTAACAGCTTGATTTTCAGCTTTCTGAAAAGAAACATTTGCTGGTTACTTGATAATGTTTCATTCCAGGTAATGATTGATTTTCAAGCAGCTGAGAGGAAGAGATTGGAGGAACCTGCTTCCGAAATCGGTCTGGAATCCCTATGTGCAATGGTTTGTAAAAATTTGAAATCTGAACTGTTTATTGTGAGGTAGAAATATCTTTAAATCATGTTGGTGCTATACAACTATGCTAAGATCTAGACACTATGGCAGATTAACAACAATCTTCGCTGTTATGATCTCGCGATGGAGCTAAGTTCTAGTACTCTTGAAGCTCTCCCACAGAACTATGCCGAACAGGTGCTTATTAGTTTCTTCTCTTCCCCGTAACTTCTGCGTGCATCTTCTGTGCTTTATCCTGATTGCTGTTACTCCCTTTTTTCCCATCAGTCGTCTTGTTTTTAAGTTTACGTCTAGGATGAGTGTGATAAATTTTTTATTTTGTATGTGATATGTCAGACTGTCAGATTTGATTAGAAAGATGATAGACGGATGGTTTATATGTCCATATATTTATTTCTTACTGTTGTATTATTTCTGTGGATCTTGCTGGTCTTTTTGTTGTTATCATATCTTTACTTCATCTCCTTTTACTTTTTACTTTTTGGGTAAAAAATAGAGTCTCATTTATAAGGTAGAAGGGTGTATAGGAGGACGAATGTCCTCAACTATAAGAAATGTTACTTCTAATAAACTAAACCGTCAATCTCACTGAAGATTGATTAATTATTTATCAATAAAAAGAACACCTTGTAGAAGATTGAAAATACAATATTCTAAACATGTTCTGCAAGAAACTTATCTTAGAGCGTATTGACATTGGGCTCTAACCAAATACTTGATATGACAGCCAATAACGTATGTTGCCAGAGAAAATTTTACCCTTTCTCAGCAATGAAAGCCCAATGCTTTCCAGTTAAAGATTCAAAAAGTGAAGTGGAAGCACATAAGATTTGTCAAACAATCGGATAATCTCCGCCACAACTCTAGCAAAGAAAAAGTAGAAATGTGAAAAGGGTCACATTGCTCTTCTATCACAAATGTAATGATGTGGCTTACTAATCAACAAAGGACCTATCATCAGAAGATATAGCTCGCTTTATGTGAGTTAAGCATGAGGAAATTTAGCTTAGAAGAATCAGAAGTTGGGTGCGGAAATATGAAAGTTTCAATTTTGATGCATGTGTGTCGTTTGATAAAAGATTCTCTTTTCATCAGCTTCCACATTCAAGCAACTCCTTTTCCCCTCCTTCATTCTCGATGAGATTGAAGCTCTGCAACTGCAACACTGATACAACCTTTATGGCTCAATTCTACCGTATTATACTATAAGATAATATAATACATAGACCCACTAATGCCTGGTGTATACCAGAAAGTATTGCTGTTCTTTGATGTTGTGGGACAAAATGATTTAAAGGGCAGCCCGGTGCACAGGGCATTCCGCGTTCACGCAGGTCCGGGGAATGGCCGCACCTCATGGGGTGTGATGTAGGCAGCCGAACCTAATGCAAGCATTAGTGGCTGCTTCCACCGCTCGAACCCATGGCCTATAGGTCACACGGAGACAACTTTACCGTTGCTCCAAGGCTTCCCTTCTGGGACAAAATGAATTGTTTTGAATATATGGATGTCAGAGATGGTGAAAGAGTTCTGCATCTAACGCTTCCTATCAAGTCCTAGTTGTTTGGCCTAGAAGTTGATTTCTGGCACTTGCATCTAACTCTTGTCAATGTGATTACTGTTAAGTCCTAGTTATTTGGCCTAGAAGTTGCATTGCTGGCATTTAACTTCTCTTATGTTAAGTTATTTGATTGCTTCTCAGGTTAATTTCGAGGACACCTGCAAAGGTTTTTTAGAGGTTGCAAAGGTAAGTACTAGCTTGCTTGGTTTTATGGATGGTGACTTTATTATTATAATTAAGTGTGCAACATATCTCTATTTACGGTGGAGTTAATTCCCCACTCAATTTTATGGATAACTTAAGGGATAACCTATTGGAAACTAGATATAAGCCAGACCTAGGTGCATGAATTCGATATTGCTTAAGCTTTAAGGTCTCAAGAATCATGCCGTGCATGTCACGGCTATCTTCTGAAGCAATAATAAAGAACATGTATTTGTTATGGGCACTCTATTAGGTGAAAAACTTTAGAAAATTGAAGTAGGCCATCGGAATGTAAAACATGTAACTCGTCCAAAATCTCTATCAGAAACAAATGGTCTCTTGTTATTTCAACTTATTGTATTATCTATTCAAGACATAGCTTCTTGAATGGAAATAGGAATATTCCACATCTCATATTATGAATGATCACATAGAGGGCACAACAAGTAGCACGCATGGAGGATAAAATAAGAGATTGTTTGAGATGGTTTGGCCATGCCTTATGTAAACCTCAAATTAGATTGGTCCACAGGTGTGACAATATAATGATTGGAGGTGGTAAAAAAGTAAAAGATAGATCTAACATGACATGGAGAAAGTGCTTATACAAAAAACACATGGAGAGAGATTGTCTCAAAACACCTACAAGCTTTTGGAATCAATGTGTAGTTAGTTAAGAACAGAGCAAAATAGAAGCGGAGGATCCATATTGGCAATACCGAAGAGTTCGAATTAGCTAAGTTTGTTAGACTTATATTAGGTTGTGTGTTTGCCAGGAGTATCTAATAGTTTATTTTGAGAAATTCTATGCTAGTATGGGGAAGCGGACGCAATGTGGTCAGAGACGGCGAACTTGGTTAGGGAGGCAGCGCGGGATGTGCTCGGGGTAGCCAAGGGCTATTCAGGCAGACATCAAGGTGACTGGTGGTGGAACGATGTAGTCCAAGGAAAAGTGGAGGCGAAGAAGGCGGCGTTTGCTAAGTTGGCAGGGAGCTCAAGCGAGGAAGAAAGGAGAGCCAACAGGGAGAGCTACAAGGTGGCGAGGAAGGAAGCGAAGCTGGCGGTCACGGAAGCAAAAAATGCGGCGTTTGGTCGCATGTACGAGGAATTGGGGGAGAAAGGCGGGGACAGGAAGTTATTCAGGTTGGCTAAAGTAAGGGAGAGGAAGGCGCGGGATCTAGACCAAGTTAGGTGCATCAAGGATGAGGATGGTAGAGTTCTGATGGGGGAGTCTCAAGTCAAGCAGAGGTGGCAGGCGTACTTTCGAGACCTGCTTAACGAGGAGGGGGATCGAGACGTAGAGCTAGGGGAGTTGGGGAATTCAGAGTTTCATAGAGACCTTGGGTACTGCAGGCGCATTAGGGTGGAGGAGGTCGTGGGGGCTTTGCGTAGGATGAGTAGGGGTCGAGCGACCGGGCCAGACGAAATCCCGGTGGAGTTCTGGAAATGCATAGGTAGGTCAGGAGTAGAGTGGCTGTCCAGGTTGTTCAATGTGATCTTCAGGACTAAGAGGATGCCGGAGGAGTGGAGGTGGAGTACAGTGGTGCCCGTGTATAAGAACAAAGGGGATATCCAGTGTTGTAACAACTATAGGGGTATCAAATTACTAAGCCACACCATGAAAGTCTGGGAGCGGGTGGTTGAGGCGAGGGTGAGGGAGATGACGTCTATATCTGTGAATTCGGTTTCATGCCGGGCCGCTCCACTACAAAAGCTATCCACCTTGTCAGGAGATTGGTGGAACACTTCAGGGATAAGAAGAAGGACCTGCACATGGTGTTTATCGACTTGGAGAAGGCGTTCGACAAGGTCCCAAGGGAGGTGCTATGGAGGTGTCGGGAGGCGAAGAGCGTGCCGGAAGCCTACATCAGAGTGATCAAGGACATGTACGATGGAGCTAAGACTAGGGTTAGGACGGTGGGTGGTGACTCAGACCATTTCTCGGTGGTAATGGGGCTTCATCAAGGATCTGCACTTAGCCCTCTCTTATTTGCTTTGGTGATGGATGCTATAACACGCCATATTCAAAGGGATGTGCCATGGTGTATGCTATTTGCTGATGACATAGTCCTGTTAGACGAGACGAGGGTCGGTGTTAACGAGAGGTTGGAGGTCTGGAGAAAGACTCTCGAGTCCAAGGGTTTCAAACTAAGCAGGGCTAAGACAGAGTACCTGGAGTGCAAGTTTAGCGCCGAGCCGAGCGAAGTAGGCAGGGACGTCAAGCTTGGATCCAGGTCATCGCCAAGAGGGACAGTTTCAGATATCTTGGGTCGGTGATTCAGGGGGACGGAGAGATCGACGGGGATGTCACTCACCGTATAGGGGCGGGGTGGTGGAAATGGAGGCTTGCATCAGGAGTCTTGTGTGACAAGAAAGTGCCACAGAAACTCAAGGGGAAGTTTTATAGAGTTGTGGTTAGACCTGCCATGTTGTATGGGGCTGAGTGCTGGCCGGTGAAGAACTCCCATGTCCAGAGAATGAAGGTTGCGGAGATGAGGATGCTCAGGTGGATGTGCGGGCTTACCAGGTTAGATAAGATTAGGAATGAAGTTATTCGGGAGAAGGTGGGGGTGGCCCTAGTAGAGGAGAAGATGCGGGAAGCAAGGCTTAGGTGGTACGGGCATGTGCGGAGGAGAAGCCCCGATGCCCCGGTGAGGAGTTGTGAGCAGCTGGCGGTAGTTGGCGCGAGCCGAGGCAGAGGAAGGCCCAAGAGGTATTGGGGAGAGGTGATTAGGCAAGACATGGCTAGAATGCGGATTTCCGAGGACATGGCCCTTGATAGGAAAGTCTGGAGGTCTAGTATCAGGGTTGTAGGATAGGGGCTTCTAGAATTTTTCGTACTTCTGTCCCGAGGCTGGGGGGGGGGGGTTTTGGTAGGGCTCTCCATAGATGATCTGTGTATTGTATTGTGCCCCCTTATGGTAGTTACTGGTCGATTTATTTGCATGCCATTTTATTTATGGTTTATGTTTAGATAATTATTTATGTGATTTCTGCTGGAGTTACTAATGCTCTTTTGTTTTTTGTTTTTTTGTTTTTTGTTTTTGTTTTCCTTTTCCTTTCCTGAGCCGAGGGTCGATACCTCTCTGTCCTTTCGGGTAGGGGTAAGGCCTGTGTACGTATTACCCTCCCCAGACCCCACCTTGTGGGACTATACTGGGTAGTTGTTGTTGTTGTTGTTGTTGTTGTTGTTGTTGTCTATGCTAGTATGTGGATAAGGGAATAAGTGTGAGATTTGGAGAACTTTTAGTTTTAGAGAACTTCTAATTTTCCTTAAAAGACTAGTAACTGTGCTAGTATTGGAATGAAATGGACCGGAACATAATGGATCTGGGTGCATGTTTTCAATCCAACTAGCTTGGGATTGACGCATAATTGATAGATTGATTGACAGATTAGAGCTAACACATAATTTACGCCTGTCTCAAATAAGCCCACTAAAGACTTGGCCTCTCTAACACTATAATGCAAACCAAACCCGCAAACTAAGCAACCTAACTCCAAGCGGAAACCCAGAACCCTCCAAACTTGCAGATTTGGGTCAAGCCAAAACCCATGGCCAACCAGTAAATGCTAGCTACCTAAACACGAAACCACAACTAAAAAGTCAGTACCAAGTACCCAACAGCAAAAATCCAAAACCCTTTTTTGCGTAACCCCAAATTGAACAACCATTGGAGGTGATCCAAGAAGATGCATTTTGTGCCTTCAGGGACCATTATTGTGAGTGTTCATTGCTTAGAGGTCTCAAGCCTTGTGTGAGCAAACGATCTTTGAGAAGGGGAAGAATAGTGGACTTGGAGCTGGGGATGGCAAGAAAGGGGAGTAAATTTCAATGGGTACACTATAGACCATAGTTACCGTTTACCAGTAATTTGTATCTGAGTTCTTTTTTATTGGTGATACTTCATTACTTTGTACCTGAGTTGCTCTCGTTATTTTCAGGAAGCTGTTCATCAAACTGTCAGTGTCATCTTTGAAGATCCAGGAGTAGAGGAATTGCTCGTTAAGTTGTATCAGAAAGGTGAGATGTTCCTCAGATTTCTTTCTGTTGCTAGGAGCTCTCGTCCCATATGTTAGAAGCATCTATCTTAGAACTGTTACTACCTATTATTTACTGGTGAAGTGTTGGATCTATTCTGTCCTTGTGGTATGTTCACAAAGAGATTCTAATCAATTTACAATGTACAGTATCTGCACCGTTGCTTCTATGCTATTTTACTTTTCTGTCCCATTTGGATTATTTTGATTGTATACATGTATTTGCGTCTTTATTATTTTGATAATAGCGTCATCATAACTACCCCTATATTGAAGTATCTGCTCAAATCTGAAGAGAAGAAAGTCTGATTCAACTATTAGTCCCTCCATGTCCATCCCCAACACAATTTCCACCTTTCCTTCTCGCGTCTACATATAATGTCAAATGTTCTTAAAAAGAAATGTTTGGTGTATTTTATGATAAATTTTTTAATCGAGAAATCCCTGAGGTCAGCGACGCACGGTTCGAGTGCCCCCCCCTCCCCCCCCCCCCCCTAAAAAAAAAAAAAAAAAACCCACCAAGGTGAACACCAGGCTTTTGTCTGTTGCAGGGTTCGAATCCGTGATGTGCCTCACCACACATTGTTCTCGTAACAAGGTTATCAATGGCAGATTTTTTTATGATACATGGTTATAGATAACATACATTTTCTCCTCTCGTAACAAACCTTTTCTATTTATGTTTTGGAAGACAAAAGCTGATGTGTGGTTTCACATGACAATTTACAGTTTCAACCTTCTTTCTAAATGAAATTTAGACTTTCCATTTTGAGCGAAGGAAGTATTTAATTAGTACTACTAGTAAATGTTAACTGGAAATTATAGGATAATTACTTTGAAAATACATCACATCAACATTAAGGTAATATAATTATTACTTATGTAGTTTGAATTGGTATTTTTTAAAACGAATGAGAAAAGTTGGACAAGTAATTTAGAATGGAGTAATAACACATTAAGATACTACTACTAGTGAAATTTAACTTCATAATTCTGTGTGGAGTCATTAGCTGTGCGGCATGGCTTAAAATGACATTCATTTCTTTGAATAACTAAAGAAAAACCAAAATAGAATCAATTCTTTGATAAAGGAAGATCTGGGATTATTTTCATTCTTGCATAGAATGGGGGTGATAGTAACTCTGGCCATCATCTTGTTAATTCTGAATCTTTAAGATGCTTGAAATGTTGTTGGAGGATGTATAGACACTTATCTTGAACAAGGTCATCCCTAACTCGTACCGTGGTGGTCCGACCTATTTTTGACTTGCAGGGCATACTTGTTTGTCATTCTAGTTTGATGAGACCTTTTGGCAATATGATAGTAGAATGGGCTACAAAATCATAGTCACAGTAAGATCCTAAAAGAAATTAAATTTTGGAAACGTCTTACAACCATTGTCACTCCTTGCAATCATGATAATTTTCCATGGGACAACTATCTAAGCATTATGTTAGTAGCGAAAAGGCACCTACAGTGCAAATATTGTCCAAATTCAGCTCTTACAATGTAGAAGTCTCATCATCTGTATTCATTTACCTTTGCTGGTACATTAGTTGCCTGTCTTTAGGAGGAATAAGAAAATCTCCCTCCATCTCAGTTCCCATGATTGTCTCCCTTCCTTTCACAGTTGTGACAACGTTAATGTTCAGCTTCCTAATGTGGAACCTTCTGGAATTTGTTTTTAATTACCAAAAGTTAAGTTAACTCTACCTCCTCTACTATTCTAAAGGCAGAAAGTATCATGGTCCTTTTATATTCCCTCATTCAATCAATATCAGCTCCTATTCTAGCAACAGGGCAAGGGCATTCGATACATCTTATTAGATTCCCAGTTTGTCCTCTCTTTCACAGTCTAGGAGTATCCATCGATGATCTTTGGTAAGGGTTTTTGGCTATTGTACTTTGTTGATTCAAGGAACAATCACCTCTAATCTTAATAGTCAAACGAGGATATTGATTTGGGATGAAGGGAATGCAAGAAATGATAGAAGTAACCAATTGAAACTAACTTTTGGAATTTTATAATGGTTGAATCTAGCACTGGACAACCTAGCAATGGTTGACATAGAAACGAGATCTGCAACAGATAGTACTCTTCTGCAACCTCGCAATGGACATTCGGAGGATATTTCTAGCCACAGAGAAACGAGTCTAACCATTATGTACTGTACATAATGTGAAGCATTCGATCTTCTTCTTGCCAATCAAGAAAAATGTGAAGCATTCTGTGAATAAATTAGTTCTAGTCAGAAATTATGCATATGTGTTAGGTTGCCATGATTCTAAAACTCTAGTCTTCACTTGGAAATTCGTTGTTTCATGTCTCAGATTGGTTGGAAGGACAGGTTACCGAGTTTCTAGTTGCAACATTTTCAGACTACTTCACCGATGTTAAAATGTGAGTTCTCTTCTGTGCTTAGCTGAATGACATCATCTGTTGTTTTTTTCCTTCCTCCCTTGGAATGTTCTTTATCCTATTTATGTGAGTTCATTATATTCTATATTCATATGCAGCAACAGCAACACTTTCTAATTGAGGAATATCCTAGAATGAATGACACGTATATCCTTAACTTTTGTTTGTTTCACAATTTGGGAAAAGGTACATTGAAGAAAGATCATTTAGGCGTTTTGTCGAGGCTTGCCTGGAGGAGACTGTTGTTGTATATGTGGATCATCTACTTACCCAGGTTTATTTGAAAAGTTCTTCACAGTTCATTTAATTGACACTACTTTTTTTTGGGTTATAACACAATTTAGTTGACTATTTCTATGTCTCTCACATGGTAGAAAAACTACATTAAAGAAGAAACGATTGAGAGGATGAGGCTCGATGAAGAGGTTCTCATGGATTTCTTTCGGGAGTACATTAGTGTTTCTGTAAGCCCAACAACTTTCTTTTTGAACTCTTACTATTACCTGAGGTATATTTTTAATTAGGGGAATTTCGAAACTCATGTGCCGATTGCACTTCTCTTATTCTTTGGGGAGGGTGGAAAATAGATAAGCAGCTCAACTTTACTTCATTTCTTATCCCATTTACTTCTGATTTAAGATTTGTGTTAGTATTGCCTTTCTGTCTTTAGAAAGTTTGCCAAATCCTTTTTCTGAATTTCCTGTTCTAACTTATGAGTTTAATGCCTTCAAATAACAAAACGACTCTATAATCACAAATTACGATACCAGTCTCTTCTATTATTATTTTGGCTTAATCTAACTTAAACTCCAATTTTGGTGCAAGAACACTACTTTTATTTACTTTTTTTACAAGGTCTACTTTTTTAATTTACTATAGCAAAGTGTCAATCTAAGGCTATTTTTTTCTTAAGGCTAAAATGGTGGCAATTTATTTATCCGGTACTCAATCTGGTAGCAATCAAATAGAAAATATGATTGAAAAATGCTAGACTTATTGTTAATCTAACTTGATGGTTATGTACAACAAATTTTTGAAGAAAGGATTTGAATCCACTTTTTGTCCCTACATGTAAAAAGAATAGATAGATGGCATCAAATCTCTTAACTTTTTAAGTTTTAGCTTATAACCTTATTTAATACTAATAGGGAGAACATTGGATAAGTTAGCCCCAATTTTCCAGCAAGAGATTTGTAAAAGATTTTGCAAACAGGAGAAAATACTGAGCTTTGTTGTGATTTAAAATTGTATCAGGGTATTACACATACGACTTTTTCTTTTAAATGGTTTGAAACATTGTGAATCTTAAGTAGTATTTTAAAAAGATGAATTGTAAAACATTAAATATAGTATACGACCTTTATTTCATGTATGTTTTTGCTAGATTATAGTCCCTCATTTACATACCATATCGAGTTATCTGGAGACCAAAGTTCAATTTTTACGATAATATCACGTGATAAGCATGCGACTGTTAATAAATCACATTTGATTTGCAACATTTTAGAGATGCAAAGGCCATATATATTCTCTAATATATCTTCTATAGATCTTGAAGGATCGAGTGAATATTATATTACTGAATTTAAATACTAGAAATATTTTGTTGCTTGCCTAGATAAGCCCAGGCCCGAATATCAAAGTATTGTCCGCTTTGGCCCCACCCCTCTAGGTCATGGTGGGTGGTATCAGAGCCAGTACCTCGTCTAGTACGAGGGTTGGGCAAATCTCAGCGAGGACGCTAAGTTGCTATTGGAGGTGAATGTAACAACATGGTTCAACTCTGTTCGTTGCGACACTTGTCTTAGGCAAATCCCACATCGGAATGAGAGAGGAAAGTTTGAGCAATATAAGGTTAGGATTCAAGTGTTAAGGCGCCTTAAAGCCAGTGTTGTCAAAAGCGCTTTTAAAGCGCGCTTAAGCCCTGAAGCGTGGCTCAAAACATGTTGAGCGCTTCGCCCTTCAGTGTCGCATCAAGGCTCTAAGGCATACTTTTCCTTGCCAATGAGTGTAATTCTGAAAATGCGACAATTGATATATCACTTTATTGTAATTTTGTTTTCAATTTTTTTGTCCATATATTTGTTATTCATGCTTATAATTATTGGTCTTGGACTGCATATACATATTTTTATTTTTTCTCCAATTGCGCCTTTATTTGCGCTTTTCGCTTAAAGCCCTAACGGGTCTTAGAGCTTTTTTGTGATTTTCGCCTTTGATAACATCATTTAAAGCCCAAGGGGACAAACTCGTGAGGTCCCAAAATAGGTTCAGAGCGGACAATACCTTGAAACTGGATTTGGGCTGGTATAGACGTACCAAACTCTGTCAAATGTGAATGAAATGCAGAAATTAATGGCTAAAGGAGAGGCAAAGTAAGTCGGCAACTAACAAGAGAATTGGGGAGATCGGAAATTTTCCGTAGTAAGAAGAATTAAAGAGAAATACTGCACTGCATCCAGTAAGTCCACGGCGTTAGGTTTCTTTTTAATTGTTGGACTAGTCACTTATCACTAAGGGTCTCAAGAAAAGGGGGTGGGCGGGTTTTTTGGCTCACGGAAAAATGGAAATGGGTGGAGAGTGCTTCTCCGCTAGAGTTGGGGTGGCTTTGCTATAGTGGCTGGGGTGAGTCTTCCTACATGGCTGGGCACCCAGTCCTAAAAAGCTGCAGGGTTTACTACCGTATCCTTTCCCAATAAACTTGAAGTTCTTCATAGGCAGGCGGGGTCGCAATTTTTCTATAAAAAAAGATGCACTCCTATGTGAGGATGGGAAAATTAGACCAGAGATGATAGAGAAAGGTGTTCGGTTCAAAAATATACTATAGTCATAACAGCTTCAAAGGGTTTTGTGTGGATAGTTTCTTTGCAATTCAACAATAGATTATATGGTAAAAAAATGATGCTATATTGTATTTCTGATAAAAGATTTTCTTGTCAACAGAAAAATAAGGTGACTTCTAAAATATCATTAGGATATGAATTCAATCTTCAAGCTAGTTAATGAAATCATAACATAATTTAATTGATCCTACTGGACACTGAGCTTTGCTCTAATGGTAAGAGCGCAATGCGTGATGACCTATCCATGAGAAAGAGAGCGTTGCTCGTGATTTGTAGATTAGAATCCTACCGCACACATAAGCGCCTGGATATAAGTGGAATAGGTAGAGAGGTGGGGTCATTATCCACCGAGCTTCAAACCGTTTGCTAGCTGGCGCTCCGGAATTTCTCAGTTATAGAAAAAAAATTAACTGATCCTATTTTTCCTATTGAAATTTATAGATCTGCTTTACTGGTGCTTTAAATTATATACACAAAGCATATGTATGCACATACACTTGTGTTATGTTGTCTTAACTTTGGTAACTTCCAAGTTGTCTTTTTATGGCTAAGATGTTGTATGTCAATGGAGAAGGAGTACATGATCTCTCTCTCTCTTTATAATCTCAAATTTTCACTTACACCGCAGAAAGTAGAGAACAGAGTAAGGATACTCAGTGACTTGAGAGAACTTGCTTCATCTGAGAGCCCTGATTCCTTCACACTGGTTTACACAAATATTTTAGAACAGCAACCGGACTGTCCAGTAAGTTTTCTTGTCTGCTCTTGTCCATGCAAAGAAATCTCAAAACCGAGTTATGAATCATTATGAACCTAAATGTCAGTTAAAAATTGAATCTACTGTGTGGAAGCTGGTGGTTAAAATCATTATCTTGTTGTTCTATTGCGTCTCTGGATAATCCCTATTATTGAGCATTGTTACTCTCAACTGCAGCCAGAAGTGGTTGAAAAGATTGTGGGTCTGCGAGAAGGCATACCTCGAAAAGATGCAAAAGAGGTATACATGTGTTATCTAAGTGGCACACACGCTCAAAATTTTAGTTCAAAATTTGAACTATCTGAGAAAAGGATATTGCTACTCATTATTAGTTCTTTTGTTTGCACTTCCCACATTACATCCTGCCAATGCATTAGTGAAGTGGTTAACATGTTTTAGTAAGTTGCCATTATTTGCCATGCTTTAAGGCTACAAGATTTAACGTTTCTTTTTTCGCCATTAAAAATCAAAAGTCATTGTTCGCCACTACTTTTGATAATAAATTTACTCAATATAAATATATTCATTCCATATAAAAGCAGAATCTTGTCGATGTCAGGCTTCTTTATGACCAAACCATGTTAGAGACTTCTCCAAGTTATTTGTCGATCCCTTTTAAACATCTATTGCAAGAGCTCTGGTATTGTGATTCGGTTTTGTTTTACTTTTCTGCTGCACCTGTTTCTAAATTAAATGAACTTGTGTCCAGACTCATTTACCTGTAAAAATATCAAAAGCATTAAGCTCTTGGTTCCCATGCATTTGCAGCGGCTCCTTATATTAGTGAGCCCTCTAAGGCTGTTCATTATCTTTGAGATGATAACTTTGGTTTCTCTTTATTGCTTTCTTGATGGGGATTTCTTTGTGAAATAGGTTGTTCAAGAATGCAAAGAAATCTATGAACATTCTCTGGTGGATGGAAATCCCCCAAAGACAGGTTTTGTTTTCCCCAGGGTGAAGTGCTTATCAGCTGCAAAACATTCCATATGGCGAAAGCTGACATAATCCAACTGCTGCAACAAGTCGTTTGTTGCAATCTGAAGAAAATTTCCTGTACATGCCTTAATCATAAATGTACAGATTGGGACTATAGTTTCTACGTATTTATATGTTCTGATTAATTAGCCCATTTATACGGATGGTAGTTGCCTTTGCCAAATATGTATTCATTTTATTGTCCAGTATCAATTTTGCAACTGTTGTAGTTTCAGTATTGTCACTCCGGTTGTACGTGTGATGATTGTTTGATAATAGGTTAGTTGAGTTCATGTAGTCTCTCTCTCTCTCTCGTGTGTGTGTGTGTGGGGGGGGTCGCGGATTCCTAAAATTAACAATGAAGAAATTCCTTCTTGTATCCTTACCTCCCTATTTTGTAGCATCTTGTAAATTTAGTGCTAATTTCTGTAAGATATTTATTCATGGCAATCAACTAGTTAGCCGCTGCCACGCTGGTTAAGAATTGCAAATGTGGACACGAATACAATTTTATACACAATTTAGAAACTCAAATGATATATGGGGTGATACTTCACTCTGTTAACCTTGAGAACTGTACAGAGAAAAGGACAGTTTTCGTTCTCATTCGTAAATCGTAAGAATACCAAATAGCTGTAGCCGTTATGAGCAAGTTTCTTCTCAGCTTTGGACTGATTCAAAGAATTATCTCTACTAAGAGTTTTACTTGGTTAACTCCAAATAAAAAAGAAGATAAAATAGAGGTAAAATAGGGATGAAGGAAATAAGTATTCTATTCATTCCGAATCGCGTATTTTTCATGCAAGTGTTATTTTCTTGTGTAAACATATGATCACTTGACGTCTGTGCTAGATTACCACTTTATGCGAGTTTACGTTACGAGTTTCAAAGGTGATAGATTAGACCTGCTGGTTTGTATTAGAAAATAAATTATGTAGTATTGTCATGATTGTTCAGATGGAGCGTAATGAATACTGAAGATTAATATAGTCGCTTTTAACTAGTTTAGGATTGAGATGTAACTGTTGTTGTCATAAAGAAGTACTTAAAACTCTTGCCTCTGAACATGTAAGAGAGGAAACAAATGATAGGGTGACAGGGGAGGCACTAGGCAGAGATATCAAATTTGAGCGAAAAAATTAACAAACCAAAAATATGAAATTCAGAAATTCCGGATTATGCTTGCTCTAATCATGTCAAATAGAGGAAATTAAGGGTAAAGGTTGACACAAACAATCGTCAAAGGAATAATGCAATTTGTACTTAACACTTTTCCACTTGCTCCACTTGACTAAACCACAAATAAGAACAGAACACTCATTTTTTATTAATTAGCTTATCTTAGTGCTAATCAGTGGTCTTATTTTATTAATAAACACCATTAAGCTTCTGTCATTTCACAAGTATATAAATCCCATCTCATTTCCATCCCTCCATAGTCAAGAAACCTCAACCCCATTTAAAAGCAAAAAGAAAAAGAAAAAAAAGGACAATGGAAAATATTCTTCCTCAATTGCATGTTAGAAATTTAGGTAGAAGAAGCTCAAGACATTCAACGAAATATCATGGTGTAAGAAGAAGGCCATGGGGTAGATATGCAGCTGAGATTAGAAATCCAAACACAAAACAAAGGCATTGGCTTGGCACTTTTGATACTGCTGAAGAAGCTGCTTTGGCTTATGATATTTCTTCTATTGCTTTTTGTGGTATTGAAAATGCACGTACTAATTTTGTTTACCCATTCATGTCTTTTCCTTCACCTTCTTCTCAACCACCACCATCACCACCACCTCCTCCGCCGACACCACCACCGTCAACACCAGAGTTGGAAGTGGTTGAAAATGAAGAAGATGATAATGATAATGATGATGATGAGTCTCTTGTTATTGCTTCTATTTTACAAAGTTTTCGCCATTCAAACACATTAGACAAACTAGTTTTTTGAGGATATTTTCAACAGTTTTGAAGTTATTCTTCTTTCTTTTAGCTTATTTCCCTTTTCTTTTGTGTTATTTGTCGAGGGTCAACGAAAAAAAGGAGTTATGCTCTTTTATCTTTTAATTATCAAACTATATTTTTTTCATTGACAAGTTCCAACAACTTTGAAGAACTACTGGTGAACACTTTTCCAGTGTGCCTTATGCTAGGTTGGAGATTATTAGGTTCTTTTACTCCATATCATGGAAGTAACACACGTAACTATAATTATGTTTACCCATAAAACGGTACGATTGAATTTGTTATGTGGTTTATATACAAGAGAACTAATTTGATCAAAAAATTATAAATAAACAAGATTAAAAGTAAGACTTAGCAATTAAGATTGAAGAAAATGACAAGCTTGGCTCTGAGGACAGCGTTTCCGGGGACAAAAATGAGAGAAATATAAAAGACCAAATAAAGTTGTTTAATTGAGAGTGAAAGTAGAATACATCATAAGTTTTGCTCAGAATTTTGTGTCTTTACAATGGCTATTGAGCCTATTATTTATAAGTATACCCAGGGAACAAGATCTTAGGATCAAGCCCCACTTAAATGACAATAAAAGAGTCATTGAAGAATATGTAACAACTGACCATGAATGCAAATATTCTCTACAACGGCTGCCCATTTAATGATAGAGAATATTCTTCATTGAATGCTATCCGATGACAAACATTCCAACTGCCCCCGTTGACTAGGCTCTTTTCGGGGTTTATCCGGTGCCTACTGCAGTTGTTGTTCTTGGTACTAATAGTTACTTGATTCGTCTTTTACCTATGTCTTCGATTCCACGTGGCATGCTATCACTTGCCCATTTATTGCGGACCAATTTTATCCTATACAAATAGTCCCCTACTTTTCGTTGACATATCTTTGTGTCACCGTGAAGATGGTGAAGATCCCTTTCTTGGTAGGAAATCTTCTGAACAGTCTCTAACGCTTGAAAGGACGCTCGTCTTCTCGCATTTAATACTCCAAACGCGTGTTGCCACACGATTCAGTAATATTTTTGTTGGTTCACGAGGTAATCATGGCCACGATTTTTTCCGTCTATATCTTTACTTATACTCATCATTTTACCTCATTCACTTCCAAGATTTTCATAAGTTTATCATCTTCTCTGCACTCAAGCTCCTCGTGCTTAGAAAAAACTTTCATCTTCTCTAACTTTCTCTAAAAATTTACTGCTATTCCATTACCATGGCTTCTTCTATTGAATATTTTAGAAACTCTGGTCTTCTCTTCGGTGGAGGCCCGAAGAGAAACAAAGACAAAGAAGTTGACATTGACGCTGATCCTCCCAAAGTAAGCACCATGATACCCAAACACCGAGTATCGTCAATGACTTCCAATAGGAGTTCCCCTCTACGTCCTCTATTTTCCCTTCCAGTATTACTATTGTGAAGAAGGACTGCAACTACCCAACCCTTAACATCCTTGCCCCTAATTGATAGAGCGGGTTACCTTCACCAAGGAAGGTTTTACGTATGTCTATACGTACCCCTTCACCTTGGGCCCGTTTTCCTTGAGCGGAGGGCTTGACCCCGTGATTTTGGAGTTCTGCCACCGGTACCAGGTCTGCTTGGCACAAGTAAGCCCATCTATATCGTGAATGGTAACTTGCCTACACTAGTTGTGCATGGAGACTTGGAAAACCCTAACCCTGGCACACATGATGAATCTCTACTCCCCTAAAATCTTCCGTGGGGGGATAATAAATTTCAGCAACATGGCCATCACGCCCTTCTCACCTGTGTGGATGATGACAATGACCGTGGATGAATGGAGCACTTTGTCATCATCACTACAAGGGATATCATCCCTGCCACAACTCTATCGTTTCCTGAGTCATGGAATAGTTATCGTAAGTTTGTAATTTATTCATCTATTTCCTTCGTAAAGACCATTTTCCGTCATTGTTGATCTCTTTGTTTCCATTGTTACAGCTACTCGGTGGACATCACCGCGAGTTCAAGGCCTGGACTAGTGGGTATAGAAGATTCTTGATATTACAATGATAGAAACCTGCAGTAGAAGAAAATGGCTCCCAAGTATGGGTGGAAGGCCAAGAACCACGGTAAATCGAGCCCTTTTTCCTTTTATCTTTATATGAACACAAGTAACCTTTGCTAACTTTGTTTTTTGCTCTATTCATGACTCCTGCAGGGCTCTGTCACCTGCCCTGCGGCAGATATTTTGGCTGACCCCGCGGAGGTCGCAAGGGTTCTACAAAGTTCCCTTGCTCGAAGCAGTGCCCTCGGATCCGCTTCCGGTAGTGGTGCTTCCTCTTAGAGTCCCTAGCCAGAGAACAAACAACCAAAAAGGCAGCATTCTACCTCGGCTAGGGATAAAAATAAGAAAATAAAGATGGCCACGACCGAGCCGACCACGGTCACTATGGTCGTTGAAGATGAAGGGGAAGCTAGTGATGAAGAGGCTTCCCTTCAAAGGAGAAAAAGATCTTCATTAGCTGAACTAGAGGCTCAGCCAGGGAGCTTCACACCCCAATCGTAGAAGAGGTCCAAGCGCTTTGGGGCTATATGGATGTGGTAGATAATGCCAATTCCCATTGTCCTATCCCCATTGCTGTTTCTAGTCCAAAGAATTCGAATCACGGGCCTCTTCTGCCTTCGAATACAGAGCAACCAATAATCAGCGCTACTCTTGTTGCAGCTACTTCTCAACCTACAAAGCCAACAACTTCATGCCCCTCTACACCAGTTGTACCTTCGCCACCAGCATCCGCTGCATCTCCTCCACTAGCAACGGACATTCAAGAGGAGGTTGCTTCTCCTCCCCAATATCCTATCCACGGGAATTTGGGGCATAATTATTCACCCTCTTCTCTAGATACCCGAGGGAGGAAGAGTGCCACTCTTTTGGTTTCAAAGGGGTTCCATCCGTTGTCCAAGATGGTGGAGCTTGCCAACTACCTGAAGCCACTAGTTTCAGATAAGGATAAGAAGAAAATACACTCCCTTTCGGGGTAGTGCCTATTGAATAGTGCAATGCATATTGCGGTAGAGGTATCGTACTTGCTCTTTTATTGCTTGTTTTCTACTTATATGTTGTAACAGGGTTTCTAACCTCGATATACTTTTTATAGGACAACTTTCTTTCCTTCGAGGGCCTTCAAAGATTGAACGAGATCAACTGTTGGCCGAAAGGAATCAACTTGTTGCGCGCCTACCAGTGTTGGAGGCAAAAGCTGCTAAGGTGGGAGAGCTTGAGGCCCAGTTACAACAAAGTGAGCAAGAAGTGATGGCCCACATCCAAAAAGACACTCAATTACATGCACAACTCCAAGATGCTAAGGCTAAGTGGGCTGAGCTTCTAGATGCTATGCTTGCTGCCTCTGAGCGCGAGTCTGCCTTCGTTGAATAGGTGAATAAGTTGGAGGCAACCTTTAGCTCCAAAGTCAAGGAGGCTAATGCCACCGAGGAGAAGAGGGCCAGGATGTAGGAGAGATTCAAGAAGATCATGGAGAAAATCGGCTTCACCTATCTACAATCCGTGATCTTGATTCTAGCCTCGGCGCCACGAGGTTAGAGAGGGATGACCTTCAGGCCTAGGTTGACAGGCTTAAGGAAAATCTCCAACACCAAGGGGATTTCCTCGTATTTTAAAAGACGTATGCTATGAGTCATATGAGGAGAAAAACCTTGGAGGAGTCCAAAGCGGGCATCATTGATATTGATGATTGCATCGCTAAGGCCCGAGTACTGGACTTAACCGCTCGAGAATGTCTCCCTGCTCATCCTGCTGCAACTGACTATTCGAGTACCGGTTCCAAGTATTCAGGAATTGAGGATGAAATTGAAGAGAATGATGACGAAGGCCCAGGCCCCGAACCGGCGGATGATCTGCCCACTTCCCCCAGGGGGACGTAGATGCTCTCTCCCCCCGGGTTCCGACGGCAGTAATGTTTACATTTTTCCTTTGTTTTTTTGTACTTTTGTAACTATGCCAAACTTTTCATCGAGTTTGGCACTTTTGATAAATAAATAATAATTTGGTTTAAGTGTTGTGCAAGATACATTGTTTTGCATTGAATTAGTTAAAGCTTCAGGTACATTTTCATCTTCGATAGCTTCTGATTTCGGGTATAAATTCTTTCAGAATCAACCCTTTACTATGAGGGATTCATAAGAGAGGGACCTCTTATGTTTACGGTGCTCTTGAAGATGACATCTCCTGTTCATTCCGTCACATGTATTTAAAGCTTTTGTTAACTTTCAAATGATAAAATCAACTCATTATTTGGACAAGAAGCAAGATAAAAATAAAAGGACTTTATTTTATTACTTCTATATTTAAAAGTACATAAGCATTCATTTTCTACACAAAAAAAAGAAACTGCCAGTACATGTGGCTAACTTGTACAACTTGTTTCTACGGGGCTGGCCATGTAGTCCCTAGCCCCGATGAGCGAGACATTATTGTTCCCTGTTCTCGCAGTTCCTGGTTTTTGTGTCATGCTGCCGTATCTAATACTATTCCCCCAGTGTTCGAATGCAACGTATAGAAATTGGAACAATGGAAGTCTTGTTTCGTCATTGGAAACAACTCGTGAATGGTTAAATAGTCTTTGGTTTAATGGCAAGTTTTGTTTCCCATTAGGAACTTGCCATCGAGAGAAAGATTATTTAACCATCCCATAGTGAAATATCTTTCCATTTAAAGGTCTTAACCTTGTCGATGATGTCCTCTCGTAGTATGCTTTCCGTTGCTGCCTCATTAAGAACCTTGCTAGAAAAACCCAATTGGGACAAAAACTGGTCGAAGGGAAAAATAATGTAACATATACTTTCAGTACATATAGGATCCATTAACAATAATACCTTTTGAGGTGAGTCATGTTCCAATTACTGGGAAATTTGAGTCCATCTTGATTTTCCAGCTCGTATGATCCTTTGTCGGTGACAGTTGAAACCCGGTAGGGACCTTCCCATGTTGGACCCAGCTTCACAGCATTGATTTCTCGAGTGTTCTGAGTCACCATTTTCAAAAGAAAGTCTCCTAATTTCATGTAATGGAGATTGGCCCTCCGATTATAATATCTTTTCATCATTTGCTTCTGAGCCACCATCCTCACGTGTGCCAAGTCCCTGCGTTCATCGAGCAGATCCAGCTTCACCAGCAATGCCTTATTATTTGCTTCTTCATTTAATCGGGAAAACCATAAGGTTGGTTCTCCTAATTCCACTGGGATCAAAGATTCTGCGCCGTATACGAGAGAGAAAGGTGTCTCTCCCATGCTTGATTTTGCCGTCATCCGGTACGCCCATAACACGCCCGGCAACTCTTTGGGCCACTTGCTTTTAGCAGCTTCTAACCTCTTTTTGAGGTTTTGGATAATCACCTTATTGGTTGACTCCGCCTGTCCATTAGCGCTCGGATGGTATGGTGAGGATGTAATCTTTTTGATTGTCAAGTCTTCGAGAAATTTTGTGACTTGGAGCCTATGAACTGTGGTCCGTTGTTGCGGGCAATTTCCTTCGATATTTTGAATTAGCAGATTATATGTTCCGATAGGAAGTCGACCACTTTGCACTCACCGATCTTTTGGTAATGACCTGCTTCAACCCATTTAGTGATGTTATCGGTTCAAATTAATTGGAATCTTACATTTCCGGGACCCGGTGCCAGTTGACCAACTATATCCATCCCCCATTTCATGAATGTCCATGGGGACAGTATCGAATGCAAGAGCTCCGCCAGTTGGTGCACCAACTGTGCATAGCGCTGACACTTGTCGCATTTTTGAATGAACGTCTTTGCATCTTGTTCCATCCGGGGCTAATAGTATTCTTCCCTAACCAGCTTCTATATCAATGAATCTGCACCAGAGTGGTTCCTGCAAATTCCTTCATGGACTTCTCTCATCATGTTCTCCACCTTCGAGGCTTCTAGACATCGGGCCAATGGGCCTTGGTACGGTCTCCTATATAATTGTCCATCCCTGAGGCATTAACGAGATGCTTTGGTACGTAGTTCCCGGGACGCCTTCGGGTCTTCGGGCAACTTGCCATGCCGAAGATATTTGATGAACTCATTCCTCCATTCCCAGACTAGGTTGGTTGTATTCACTTCACAATAGTCATCCACGCCTAGTACCGAATGCAGAAGTTGAACGACGATACCAGAGTCAGATCCTTTCATCTCAGTAGACGACCCCAAATTAGCTAATGCATCCGCTTCTATGTTGTCTTCTCTTGGGATGTGTATGATCTACCATTCCGTGAATCGTGCAAGCAATGTCTGAACTTTATTCACATACTGCTGTATGCATTCCTCGTTTATGTCAAAAATCCCGTACACTTGGTTTACTACGAGCTGGGAATCACATTTGATCTCTATGACCTTGGAGCCAAGTCCCCGAGCCAGTTCAAGCCCTGCAACCAAAGCCTCATACTCGGCTTCATTGTTAATTAATAGAACCATTTTAATGGCTTGCCTCAAGGTTTCCTTCGAGGGCGTGATTCGGAGCACCCTGTGCCCGGACCCTTTCACATTGGAAGCTCCATCCATGAATAAGGTCCAAACTCCTTATGTCGTTTCCGATACCAGTATCGCTTCTTTAGCAGCCAGGGGCATTAACCCGGGACTGAAATCGGCCACAAAGTCGGCAAAAACTTGTGATTTAATTGTAGTCCTAAGCTTGTATTCAATATCAAAATCACTAATTTCAACTGCCCATTTGGACAACTAGCCTGACAACTCAGGCTTGTGAAGAACATTCCGCAAGGGGAAGGTTGTCACAACGGCTATCAGGTGGCACTAAAAATAAGGCCTCAGCTTTCTAGAGGCGACTACGAGAGCTAAGGCAAACTTTTCGAGGTGCGGATAACGAGTCTCCGCACCTGACAAAATTTTACTAACATAATAGATATGAAATTGCATACCTTCATCCTCTCGGACTAGAACGACACTTACCGCTACTTTTGAGACTGCTAGATATATCGACAATTGTTCACCTTACCCCGATTTTGATAGTAGTGGGGGCCTTGATAGGTAACATTTCAGGTCTTTCAAGGCTTGCTGGCATTCCAGAGTCTATTTGAAATTGTTCTTCTTCTTCATAAGTGAGAAGAAATGATGACATTTTTTTGAGGATCAAGAGATTAACCTGCTTAAAGTGGCCAATCTTTTGGTTAGCCTATGTACTTATTTTACACTCATTGGGTTGTTCGGGATGGCTTTGATTTTATCGGGATTCACCTCGATCCCTCTCCGCGAGACCAAGAACCCCAAGAACTTACCGGAGCCAACGCCGAACGCATATTTTTTCGGGTTAAGTTTCATGGTATGCTTCCTCAAGATATCGAAGGTTTCTTGGAGGTGTTTCAAATGATCACTTGCATTCAAAGACTTGACTAACATGCCATCTATATACATTTCCATGGTTTTGCCTATTTCTTTCTCAAACATCTTGTTCACGAGCCTTTGATAAGTGGCTCCGACATTTTAAGCCCGAACGGCATCACATTATAACAATATGTGCCAAAGTTCTTTATGAACAAAGTTTTTTCCTGATCCTCTGAGTTCATTTTGATTTGATTGTACTCGGAATATTCATCAAGGAAACTCATTAACTCGTGACCGAACATTACATCAATCATTTGATCAATGTTTGGCAATGGGAAAAAGTCTTTAGGGCATACCTTATTCAATTCTTATAATCTACACACATTCTAAACTTGTTATTCTTCTTTGGAACTACAACAACAATAGCTAACCATTAGGGATACTTTACCTCCCAGATTGAACCGATGTCGAGTAGTCGAGTTACCTCTTCCTTAACAAACCTGTTTTTGACCTCAGCTATTGTACGTTTCTTTTGCTCTACCGGAGGGAAGATCGGGTCCAAGCTTAGCTTGTGCACGGCCATCTCTAATGGGATACATGTCATATCCGAATGCGACTATGCCATACAATTAACATTATCTTTAAGGAAATTAATATATCCTGACTTGAGTTTGAGGTTGAGTCTTGTTCCCAAGTGAATCTTCCTTTCCATGAATTCTTCAAATAAAGCCACTTGCTCGAGTTCTTCTACACTGGACTTGGTTGCATATGCCTCTTCCAGCACCTGAAAGTATCTCGGCACCTGATGGGATTTCATCGACTCCTCGCCTTTGTCGTCTTCTGGTAATGGAGGAAGCGTCGGTTCCTGTAATTGCTATTTATTGGGTCCCTTCCCTTTGCTAATAGAAATTGACACTTTGTTCATTTCTCTTGCTGCCAATTGATCTCTTCTTATGTGCTTGATTCCCACCAGGGTCGTGATTTTCAGTAGTTTGTGATATGTTGATGGTACGACCTTCATCTCATGTAACCATGGCCTATCAAGGATTATGGTATAAACCGTGTCATCATCTACCACTTCGAATAAGGTGATCTTGGTTACCCCTTCAGCGTTCGTGGGCAGCAGGATCTCTCCTCGCGTTTTCACACATTCCAAGTTGAACCCAACGGGGAGTTTTGTTACTGAAATGATGCTTCTAGTTAGCTTTGCTTGTTCTATTACTCTCCATTAAATGATGTTGGCTGGGCTTCCTAGGTCAACAAAAACACGCTTAATCTTGAAGACATTAATAGAGATTATCAAGGCGTCGTTATGTGGGAGAAGAAGTCTGTCAGCTTCTTTCTCCGTGAAGGGGATGCCGTCTTCTACGACTTCTCGAAGTCTCTTGTTGTGGGTCACTGATATCTTTGTTTTCTTGGCCGCCGAGAAGGTTACGCTAATTATTTTGTTCCTTCCAAAAATTATGTTGATAGTCAATCGAGGAGGGTCTTCTTCTATCTTCGATGGTTCTGCGTTTTCCAGGTTGCGGTCGTAATTATTCTTGGCTCAATCGCTCAAGAACTCCCTAAGATGACAATTTTTCAACAAAGTCGCCACCTCCTCGTGCAGATGCTAACAATCCCTAGTTCTTTGGTGTTGAGTCCAATGTTACTCACACCATAGGTTAGGACCTCCGGCTGGGATCAGATCTGATTGGCTTCAAAAATCGTGCTTCTTTGATGTTTCTCATTGCTGATACCAATTCCACTATGCTGATATTTAAATTATAATCCGACAACCTGGGATATATGGAATCCCATACCCACGATACTTCTTTTTCTTGTAACGATCTATTGCTCCAGCCATGGTCGGTCCTTCTATCGGGGGTGAACCTATCCGAGGACCGAAACCCTTTGCTGTCGCGTCCCTCGGCTCTCTTGTAAGGAAATAAACAAACTTTAGAAGATCGTCGATCCGCATTGAAATTGCTTTGAACTTATCCTGGTTCTTGTCTCAATCCCGTCCTCTAGTTGATGTCCGGAACCCAAGCTGACCTTATTTTTGACTTATAATGGTTATGAACATCTACCCAGGTAATCATTTGTAATTCGAGAAGGCTTTCCTTTAGCTTTCTAGATGCGTTAGAGCTCCTCAGATTCAAACCCTTTGTGAATGCCTCCCTTGCCCACTCATCTGGTACGACCAGTAGCAACATCCTTGCTTTTCTAGAACCTGATCACGAACTCCCGTAACTATTCGGACTCTCTTTGTGTGATCTTAAATATGTCTGCCTTCCTGGCCTGCACCTTTCTGGCCCCGGCATGAGCCTTTATGAAGGAATCTGCAAGCATCCAAAAAGAGTCAATTGAATGTTTGGGTAAGAGTGAACACCATGTCAGGGCCCCCTTTGTGAGGGTTTCTCCGAACTTCTTCAGTAGAACCGATTCGATCTCATTTTGATCCAAATCATTTCCTTTCATAGTCGTGGTATAAGTTATGATATGCTCCTGCGGTCTGAAGTCCCATCGTATTTTGGTATATCCATCATCTTAAACCTCTTCAGAATTAGCTCTAGTGCCGCACTCGATTTAAATGGCAACTGAATGTATTTCTTCGAATCCGGGCCCTTTAAAACTGGTGGTGCGCCTGGAATTTGATCCATTCGGGCATGAAATTCCTTTGCTTTTTGATCTATCTGTTCGTTCATTTCCCTCATAAACCTCATGAGCTCGGGTTTGAAGGGATCATTACCGTTATCATTACCAAATTCTCTATCGGTGCCCCCGACACCGTCGAAACCGACCTCACCCTTGCACTGTTGTTATCATCTCTTCGAGCCGTTTGGTTTGCAAGAACGTTGGGAAGAATCTGGCCCCTTCCATTCGCGTTGTTGGAAGTGCCCGGCAATGCTTGCTTCAACTCTGTCATTACATGATCCTGTCTTTAGAGGTAGCCCATGATGGCTTTTTCTTGCACTCTTAGGATTCTTACTATTCCTGTAATGTGTTCCTTTTTCTGTGTCATCGGGAGTTTACTCCCGTACATGCCAGGGATACTGCCCTTCACGAACCGGGGTTGCCTCGTCCCCTTCGTTTCGGGTGTCACTAATTGAATCCTCATGTTGAGGTAGATTTTTGTTTTCCCTGACGTTGTGAGAGATGTTGACATCTTAGCTGCCATTTTTGATTTCTTGATAAGAAAAAAATCAAACAAGTTAGTAATAAATGCAAGGATCAACTCAATCATGCAACTGTCTAAGCCCCATGGTGGGCACCAAACTGTTTACTCGTAAACCGATATAATTAAATTTATTACGTGGTTTATAGACAAACTTACTGATTTGATCCAAAAATGATAAATAAAAAAGACTAAAAGTAAGAGTTAGCGATTAAGATTGAAGAAAATGATAAACTTGGCTCTCAGAAAAGCGTCTCCGGGGATCGAAATGAGAGAAATATAAAAGAGAAAATAAAGTTATTTAATTGAGAGTGGAAGTAGAATACAAAATAAGTTTTGCCCAGAATTTTGTGTCTTTACAATGGCTGGAGCATATTATTTATATCTATAACTAGGAAAACAAGATCCTAAGATCAAGCCCCACTTAAATGACAATAAAAGAGTCATTGATGAATAGTAATGGCAGGCTATGAATGTAAATATTCTCTGCAACGACTGCCCATTTAATGATAGAGAAAATTCTTCATTGAATGTTGTCCGATGACAAATATTCAAATTGCTCCCGTTGACCAGGCTCCCTTTGGGGTTTATCTGGTACTCACTGCAACTGTTGTTCTCGGTACTGATAGTTACTTGATTCGTCTTTTACCTATGTCTTCGATTCCACGTAGCATGCTATCATTTTCCCATTTATTGCAGACCAATTTTACCCCATACAAAATAATATGATAGAATTTGATGTGATTATCTTCAAAACTAGTATACCCTCTATGGCATCCCCGTAAGTGTACAAATATTTATTTTAATGGAAAGTTAAATTTTAATCTCCGTGGGACTTTAATGCAGAATTGTTTGATGATTAATGGAGGCAGTGACTGTTTACTCGTAAAATGGTACAGTTGAATTTGTAACATGATTTATAGATACGAGAATTATTTTGATCCAAGAATATGAAAAATAAAGAAGAACATAAATAAGATAATTAAGAGAACTTGAAGAAGATACAAGCCTGATTGTGGATTTAGCTTCTCCAGAAGTAATAATAAGAGTAATTCTAAGAATAAAGTAAGGAAACTATTTTTTTCAAGAGCGAGCAAATTTCAGCCTTTGAGTACAGATGATTTTTTGTGTCCAACTATGGATACAAGTTCTCCTATTTATAGCTATATTTAAGGAGAAAAGATTCCCAAAACAAGTACTTCTTTAATGAGAATAAAACCCCTCTTGGTGGCTGCATACCATTTGACCATTAGTACAGAGATTCTTTGTAGCGGTTGCTCATTGAATGCTGTCTTTTTCAACCGATGTCTTCCTTTCAAATCTTCGCTCTCGATTCCCATGCCTCCGAAATTTATTCAACACCGACCAGATGTTTGTAATCCAGCGTTAACTATTTGGTGACTCATATCTTACCTGTCTTCAATTTCACGTGTCAACTCGGCTAGATACCACTTGGCATTGATCAATTTTACCTTATACAGATAGTCCCCCTACTTTCTGGTAATAAAACTTTGTGTTACCGGAAGTAGATAAGACCCCTTTTCTTTGGGGGAAAGTTCCTGAATGGTTTCTGACACTTGAAAGGACGCACTTCTCCTAGAATTTAATATCCCGAACACGTGTTATCTCGTGATTCGGCAAATATTTTTGCCAGTTTTCAAGGTAATCATGACCATGAATTTTTTCGTCTATAAAATTTTCCACTACTTAACACTTTTACCCTTCACTTTTACAACCTCCTATTCTTCTTTGAATTTCCTTAGAACCATATTGCAAAATCTCTCTTTCTTAGTAAAATCTCATTACTCAAATTTTTTATCACCATGTCTTATCCTACCGTTGTTCTCGGAAACTCCGGTCTTCTCTTTGTTGGTGGACCTAAAAAGAACAAAACAAAAGAAGTTCATGCTGAATACGAGCCTCCCACCATTAACGCTATCATACCTCTTCAACTTAGCACCCAATCTGACTTTTAAATTCAAAAGGAAACTATCAACTACAACAGTGATGGAAATTGGCCCGTCTGTAGGTATCCTTCTTCCATCTGCTCTGTTAGTATTCCCATTGTAAAGGAAGATTGCGACTGGAATAACATCGAAATCTTTGCCCCCAATAAGGTGGAAAGGTTCAGCTTTAGCAAGCCAAGGTTCATGTATGTTTATATATACCCCTTTAGTTTGAAGTTGGGAAAAAACAAATCGACCCTATTTTTTAGAGTTCTGCCACCACTATCAAATCTGCTTGGCTCATGTGAATCCATTATATGGAGTATGGTGGCCTACCTTAGAAAATTATGCTCCGAAGCCGGGGAAATTGTTGGCCCAAGTGAAGTTGGTTTTGAAGATTGACAAAGGAACTCAAGCATGAACCAGGTCCATCCACAGTGTACACAGACACGGGCAGAATCAAGCATAAGGGATGCACGTGAGGGAGATAAGCTTAACTTGTTATATCTGATATCTCCTGATCGAAAAGTTTGCATAATTGATAAAGAGAAGGACTCCTTACTCAAAGAGAACACTATCCAAGATAAGAAAGGAGCTAGAGGTTGAAGTTAACTAGAACTCTTCCACCAAGGAAGAGTAGCATTAGAACTCTAGTTATTTTCTACTCTACTAACGCTATAAATCACAGGATGTTCTCACTTTACAGGTATGCACAAAAGCTGAAGTTAAATGTGAGTTGAGAGCGAAATAGCAATGCATTTTGCAAGCAATTCTTGTGTGAATCAAGTGTGCGAACCTGAAGCTACATGAACCAGATAGAAGAACCAGTTCGAAGTGTCTGTCATTTATTCTAGTTCAATTGTAATAGGTGTTTTCATATTGTACCTTTCAGCTTTATCTAGAAGCAATTGTATTAGGTACTTTGAGTATACAAGTTAGGGTTAACTTGAAGTTGTCGTAACAGATAGAGGCTGGTTGCTACAACGAGATTAGAGGTAATCCTTAGGTTTAAAAAGAGTTCTATAAATGCTGTTTTGGCTCAGTGATTTAGTGAAGTGTTGGGGAAAATCCTACTGAGTAGTAGGTCGTGGTTTTTTTACCTTTTGATTCGGGTATTTTACACGTAAAAATACTTATGTTCTTTACTTTCTGCATTCATTATTTCAGCAACAGTAGGTTAAGGAACACATAGAAGAACCAGGTCCTTCTATAATCTGTGCACGTGAAAATTGGACACCATACAAATCACCAACCTATTGCGTTCCATTGAAGTATAAAACATCAATTGGTATCAGAGCGGGTTATCCTTGAAGAGGCTAACACCTTAGGAACAGATCAAGATGAGTGCACCACTTGGAAACTGGGAAGGGCAATCCACTGCGAGGCCACCACTCTTTAATGGCCAGTATTACTCTTGGTGCAAAAAATAGGATGAGAGACCACATCATAGGACATGACTATGAGCTATGGGACATTGTCACCGATGGTCCATTAGCTAACTTGAAGAAAAATGCTGAAGGAGTAGATGTGCCAAAGACAAGAGCTGATTGCATTGCTGAAGACTTGAGGAAATGGGAGAAGAATGCTAAAGCCAAGAAATGGCTTGTTTGTGGACTTGGTCCAGACGAGTACAAAAGAATCCAAGGCTGTACCACTGCTAAGAAAATATGGGACACACTGCAAGTGGCTCATGAAGGAACACCTCAGGTAAAGAGATCTAGAGGAACTCTACTGTACTTTCAATATGAGAGTTTTGCTATGAAGGAATGAGAAACATTCAAGAGATGTATACAAGGTTTACAACACTGACCAATGAACTGAAATCTCTTGGAAGGATTATTCCTGAAGAAGAAAGAGTTGAAAAGATATTGACCAGGGTTTTACCTATCACATGGGAGAGAAAAATCACTGCCATTCAGGAATCAAAGAATATTGCCACTCTCCCACTGGATGAATTGATTGGGAATCTTACTGCTTATGAGCTTAGGAGACAGGCCCTGAAGATGGATGTACCTAAGAAGGAACGATGTTTGGCTCTCAGAATTACTGAAGGTTCTGATCTGGAAGATGATGAAATGGCCATGATCATCAAAGATTTCAAGAAGTACCTAAGAAGAGGAAAGGATTCTTCAAGAAGTGGTAGCTACAACAAGTTAAAAGCTCCGGAGAAACAAACCAATGATGGCTGCTACAAGTGTGGAAAAACTGATCACCATATCAAGAACTGTCCTCTGTGGGAAATTGAGTGGAAGAAGGAAAGAGCTGAATGAAAGAACAGGAAGAAGGAACAGGTTCAACCCAAGAAAAGCAACAACAAAGAATCAACAAAGGATATGGTCGTTGCTTGGGGAGATAGCTCAGATGAAAGCTCAGATGATGATGATGATGATAAATGAGCATGTATGGCTATTGGAGAATCTGATGAAGAAGCTGAAGTAAGTGTTTCTCATCTTAAAGACAAGATTAAATTTTTGTCTAAGGAAATGTTATCTGAGTTGCTCCTAGAGCTAATTGATGAATCTAAGGATGTAAACAATGACAAGGAACAACTGTTAAAAAAGTGTGTAGTCTTAAAAGCTAAGTGTAAAAACCTATAATAATAAAAATAATTATAATATGGCTCAGGTGCTCTCTCTAGGGTTTCTGGCGATCAGGAGGCGATATTTATACTCTGATCGCTGCCATGGCCAATTTGGCCGGCGGCCAGCCTTTTTCTCCTGCTGGTCAGCCTCCCCAAACCCTCGCCTAACCTCTAATGACAACAAACACCAATCCCCAACCCATGGACTACGCAAAAGTGTTGAAACCTACAACTATTAATGCTGCCATGCATGTACGAGTATCAGACGTTGAGCCAATTCCATTGTGTAGGGTTACATTGTTGAATGGCAAACCTGTTGTGAAGTTTACAGAAGCAAAATTTGAAAGAATGGACGTGATCGAAGGTTTGCAATATGCTATTGTTGGAAAGTTATCCTATGGTTGGCCAGATCTTCAACAGCTACGTCGCATTGTCCCTATACAGTGTGGTATCATACAAGAGTGTAATATTGGATTCTTAAGGGACATGCATGTTCTAATAAGAATGACATTATTGCAGGACTTCTTGAATTTTATGTCGAAGAATGCTCACAACATTAAGGACAAGGAGGGATATGAGTACCAGTTAAGGCCTTTGATCTATGATTCTATGTTTAAAGCTGGTGAGGAAACTCCTAAAGCTATGGCATGGATATCATTCCAGGTCTGTTGCCTACATTTTTTGTGAAGGAATGCCTATTTTCATTAGCTTTAGCAGTTGGGAAACCTTTGCACCTTGATATGGCTACTATCAACAAAATTGGACCTAGTTGTGCGAAGGGGAAAGTGCTAGTGGATCTTCTTGCTGATCTGCCTAAAAAGTTAAGGATAGATATAGAGAATGAAGCAACTGGGAAGATTAGAACTGAGTGGGTGAAAATCCAATATGACATGCTGCCCAAATATTGCAAAACTTGTAACTACAAGGTCATGATCAGATTGAGTGCTGGAGGCTGCATTTAGAGTTTTATGTGGAGAAAGATAATTCGAA
The DNA here is from genome assembly GCF_001879085.1 of Nicotiana attenuata. Classification (NCBI taxonomy): domain Eukaryota; kingdom Viridiplantae; phylum Streptophyta; class Magnoliopsida; order Solanales; family Solanaceae; genus Nicotiana; species Nicotiana attenuata. Next base: position 1,089,451 of record NW_017670266.1, on the reverse strand, counting down.
ACAACCCGTGAATGACAAGAAACAGGACAATGCTAAGCGACAACCTTTAATGACTCTATCTAGTGGAAAGGTTGTGGGTAATGTAGCTGGTAACTTGAAGGAACAGTGGAAAGAAGTCAAGGATAATCGAGTTAGGAAAATTGTGAATCAAAATGCAGAACAATGGAATACTGGAAAAGAAATAGTTCCAGTACAGCAGGGTGGAAAACAACAAACTAATGGAGGTATTAAGGATAAGAATGCAGGACAACAAACTGATGTTCAAGGGAAGACTGGAAAGGAGATAGTACAAGTGGATCATGGAGCAAATAAACATGCTCAAGTGGGAAATAAATTTGCACTATTGGAGGTTGTAGATAAGGAAGAAGAAAATGATAATCAATTGGAGTTAGTGGCTTATCAACCAAGTCCTAAAAGTCCAGTAACTGGGAATCAAATTGCAGCTCCACAAAGTCAAAAAGAGTCTGTTAATAATGCTAGAAAGTTAAATCCAACATCACCAGTTTTTAATCCTAATTCAGCTGGGATTGGCTCAAATAATGGTGGTGTGGACTGTGGATACATCTTCAACCGGGAAAGGGAATGATACAAATAGAGCTAAGGAAACATCTGCACAGTGGGTTCAAAGAGCTTTCAAGGATACTGCAGTTGGTATTAACACGTCATGTCAGGACATAACTACACAAGATACTCTTGTGGATAGAGAGCTGGTCAAAACACCGGAAATTAAATCTGCTGGTAAAACTAAGAGTGATTTTCAAAAGGTGAATGAAAGAGTTCAATGGAGTAGAGGCAGGCTATGGTCTGAGCAAATTGAGGAAGATACAAATGAAGGGGAAGTTCCAGATGGTGTACCAACTGATGAGGAATCAATTGATAATGATCAAGAGGGAGAGGAGCAAAGTATAAATGGGGATCCAATTGTTACAGTCATGAACACAACTGACGAGATCACAAATAATGTTAATGTAGAAGCCAATGTTCAGAAAGCAGTCAAGGCAATCAGGCAGCAGCAAGAAGTGATGGAATAGGTACAGAGAATCCTGAAGGGAGAAGGAATGATGCTGTTGATCCAGGAGGAATTGTAGAGTTTGCAAAACAAAAGGAGGTTGGTGATTTCACTCAAAACAAGGCTGCAGAAAAGTCGGAATGAGCAGTTGTCAAAACAAATATCAGCTACACCAAAGAATACTGTTCCATTGGAATCCACACAGTTGAAGGTGCTGAAGAAAGGAGAGGAACATGCTATGGTAATTAGAAAACCAAATGTTGTGGCCACATTAGGACCTATTGATGCCAATGATGCAGATGATGAAATTGACAGAACAGGCATGGATATGGATCAAGAATCTACTGCCTAAAACTTCTTAAATGTAGCAAGGCAGGGGGGTCTTTCACCCAGGCATATTGAAAATGTTAAATCAGCAGCAAAAGGAAGGAAGAAACAGCATAAAGACAACACTACTGTGCACATAGGTGTTGTGTGCAAACAAGGAGGACTCTGACCAAATCAAACAATCAGTAATGGATGCTCTTATATGGAATATAAGGTCAATAAATACCTGAGAGGATGATTCAAATGCATAGGAAACATCATTATGAATTTATAGGATTAATGCAGCCAAAGCAACAGGCTAGAAAACTGGTGAGATATAGAAGTAAAATTGGTTTTGCACAGGCAATCTCAAATGTGTCAAACAAGATTTGGGCCTTCATAGATGAGGTGTTTGAGGTTACTGTGATGTATAATATGGTACAACAACTAACTCTTAGACTACTACATATAGAAACTCATGTGGAATTTGTTCTTACATGCTAAATGTGATGCCATTGAGAGAATAGAATTATGGGACTCAATGTATGCAATGGAAAGGGACATGACTGTGCCATGGCTTGTAGGTGGAGATTTTAATGTCATATGGGATGAAGAACAAAATTTTGGTGGACTACTAGTGTCATTGAATGAAATTGATGATTTTCGATGCTGCATTAATACTTGTAACTTAACTGATCTTGGCTTCAAAGGGAGTATCTTTACCTGGTGGAATGAGAGAGCAGAAGAGGACTGTATTTTCAAGAGGATAGATAGATGTCTAGCAAATGCTGAATTCTAGCAAACTTTCCCAGGAATTTAAGTAACTCATCGGTCAAAGATAGGCTCAGATCACAGTCCAATGCAATTGAAGTGTGATATAGAGGTTGCTCCAGTGAAAAAACCTTTTAGGTCCCTTAATTTTTGGGTTGAACATGAATCCTTCAACAATGTGGTGAGAGAGAATTGGCAGGCAGATTTTTGTGCAAGTCCATTCATTATGTTCAACTACAAGTTTAAAAAGTTAAAGAAGGCTTTGTCAGTATGGAGTAGAGCAACTTTAGGTGATATATTTCAGAAGATAGCCAGCTTGGAAGAGGTAGTTATGGTTCATGAGGCCGAGTTTGAAGCTAATCCTACAATGATGAACAGAGAAAGGCTTCAAAGAGTGCAGGTAAAGTTGATCAAATTTCTAGCTTTGGAGGAAAAATATTGGAAACAGAAGGCAGGGATGACTTGGTTCAAAGATGGTGACAGGAATACCAAATTCTTTCATGTTCAAGTCAAAGGTTGAAGGAAGAGGCTACAACTCAATAAAATTCAAAACTGTCTAGGCAATTGGATTGAGAAAGATAAGGAGATTGTTGTGGAAGCAGTGAAGTTCTATGAAGATAAATTTAGAGAAACCACAGTGCCTACCTCATTTGACATTATAATCCATGTGCCTACACTGATCAATGTTGAGCAGAATTCAGACTTAGTGAAGCAGCCAACTAAAGATGAGGTTAAAATGTAGTGTTTGGTTTGAATAGAGATAGTGCAGGAGGTCCAGATGGATATACAGGCAGTTTTTATCAATTTTATTGGGACATTTTAGGAGTAGACTTATTTGATATGGTGAGAGCATTCTTCAATGGCCATGAACTTCAAAAATGTGTGACACACACTAATCTAATACCGCTTCCTAAGAAAAAAGAACTGATAATATTTTCTGATTTAAGGCCTATGAGCCTTAGTAATTTCTCCAACAAAGTTATCTCGAGGGTGGTTCATGAGAGATTAGTGGGGTTATTGCGTAATATCATATCTGAAGAACAAGCTGGCTTTGTGAAAGGAAGGAGAATTTTGAAAATATTCTTCTCACACAGGAGATTATTACAGATATCAGACTTAGAACCAAGGCAGGGCCAAATGTTGCTATGAAGCTCGATATGACTAAGGCATATGATAGATTGTCTTGGATTTTTCTTACCAAGGTGCTTAGGAAGATGAGATTTTTAGAGAGATTCATTGGTATGGTATTTGAAATTGTCTCAAATAACTGGTATTCAGTTCTCATCAATGGACAGGCTCATGGTTATTTCAAATCATCGAGAGGAGTCAAACAAGGAGATCCACTCTCTCTTACACTATTTATTCTAGTTGCAGAAGCACTGTCGAGGGGTCTAAATTCTTTGCATTTGAATCTGTACTTCTGTGGCTTTGGTCTACCTAAGTGGAGTCCCAAAATTAACCACTTAGCCTATGCAGATGATACAATTATACTATTCATCTGATACTACATCATTGAGACTAATCATGGAAATATTGACAGCATATGAGGCAGCATCTGGGCAGCTAAGGAACAAGAGCAAATCAGCTGTATACATGCATCACTCAATAGATATAGAGGTGGCTAATAAAGTGGAAAGGGTAACTGGGATCAAAAGACTGGAATTCCCAATCATATAGTTAGGGTGTCCTATTTTTTACGCGAGGAGAAAACTGGATTATTATCAAGGTTCGATCACTAAGGTGTTGGACAAGTTGCAAACATGGAAGGGGAATTTCTTTCTATAGGTGGCAGAGCAGTTTTGATTGCTCATGTACTACAGAGTATGCCAATTCATTTACTCTCAGCAGTAAATCTCCCAACAATGTTATAAACAAAATGCATAAAAATTTTGCACAGTTCTTCTGGTGCAGTTCAGTAGGAGGCAGTAGCAGGCATTGGGCATCATGGAAAACCTTGTGTATGCCATGTGAAGAAGGTGGAATTAGCTTTAGATCTTTGCACGATGTAGCTAAAGCATTTTTTGTAAATTGTGATGGAACTATCGAACCAAGCCAAGTTTGTGGATCTCATTTATGAGCCAGAAATATTACAAAAAAATGAATTATGTGATCGTGCCATGGAGGAGAGGATCACATGTATGGAGGAAGATGTTAGAGTGTAGGGATCTAATTGAGCACCAAATAATATGGCACCCAAAGATGGGATCTTCACTCTTTTGGTATGATAACTTGACAGGATTAGGGGCATTATACTTTATTGCACCTCAAGATTTTGGGATTGATGAGACTATTCATAATGTCTATGATGTGGTTGAAGAGGGTAGCTGGAATCTAAATAGGCTTCTGGAGGTTTTACCTGAGGAGAATGTCCTGCACATCATAGAAAAAATCCAACCACCTACTGCATATGAGGTACTTGATGTACCTTACTATGGAAACAAGAGGCTTCTTCAGTGTTAGAATAGCATGGGAGTATCTGAGAAGGAGAGATGATCCAAGGGTAGCATACAAAATGATTTGGGTGAAGGGCCTACCATTCAAAATTTCCTTTTTCATGTGAAAAGTCTGGAAAGCAAAGTTACCCCTTGATGACTTCATGAGGAGATTGGGATATTTCATGCCCTCTAAATGCTGGTGCTGCTCACAGCCTAAGGAGGAAACTTTACAACACCTGTTCTTCATGTCTGATACTGCAACGAGTGTATGGAAGTATTTCCTATCAAGGGCAGGTATTGCACTAGAAGGCTTGTCTATACATCAAGCTATAACTAAATGCTAGACTGCCAAAGTGTATCCCAGACTAAAACCAATTATGCAAGCACTGCCCTCATGCATTGTATGGGAATTATGGAAGAGGAGGAACAACATGAAATATGGAGATGCAGTGTCAACTAGTAGAGTCATATATCAAGTTTCACCTACTCTTCAAGCTCTTGTTAGAGTAAGGAAACAAAAGTACAGAATGTCCCTCATAAATGGCATGATCTACTTTCAACAATGGAGAACTATACCCCTAGATTGAAGGTTGACAAAGTAGTTTGGGAATTCCCAGGAGAAGGCTGGCTCAAGGTAAACACAGATGGTGCATCTAGGGGGAATCCAGGCAGGAGTGCAATTGGCTACTGTGTTAGAGATGAAAAGGGAGATATATTGTTTGCAGCAGGGAAGGAAATCAATGAAATAACAAACACTGAAGCAGAGGCAATGGCTATTGTAGAAGCTTTGAGATACTACAGGATGCAACAGTACCCTCAAGTGTGTGTTCAAACTGACTTGATGCTCATGAAGAAAATAATAGAGGGAATGTTGAAGCCACCTTGGTGCATAGCTGAACAAGTGGAGGAGATCATGAAATGTTGGAAGGGAGCAACTATGTGGTATCACACATTTTTAGAGAAGGGAATAAGTTGGCAGATCATCTTGCCAATTATGCATTAGATCATGGTAATATTGAATGCCAGGAATTTTGGCAGATGGATAGTCAAGGAAGGTGGTTAGTTAATGAAGATAAATTACAATGTCCTTATTTGAGGGTAAAGGTAGCCAAGAACTAAGGGGTGAGACCCTAAGGATGTGCAGGGAACAGGAGAAATCGTTGGATCAACATATTCAAATCCTAAGGGAGGAGAGTATGTTGATCACAATTTTCACTAACAATGTTTTCTTTTTTTGCAGGAAAAGCTATTTTATATATGACCTATCTTTTGAGGAACTCCCATGTGGTGGTATTAGTACCTAGTACTCATTCCACTAGGAGGGAATCGAAAGTAGGCACAAGCATAGAGGCAAGGAGGATCATGGCACTAACCAGACTGTTGGACAGAAATGGCGTGGTATACAACTTCTGTTGGAAGAAAAATCTGAATCAAAAGGGGTGCTAAGGGATAAGATGCAAATATATAACAGCACCTCAATGTCACAAGAAGGGAAATGCATAACAATTCACTCAGATAAGATATGACAAACACATGCAAACCTCAACAAAAAATGCTATTTCAACTGCACTCAACAGTGGTGTAGAGTTGGAATCATATGCTCACGCGTGGAATTTGGTGGCTTATTGACCAAAAGAACAAACCATTAGAATAATGAAACAAAGTATGTAGGGATCCAGGCAAAATGCAAGGACGAACACATTGATTACGAGGAAGAACTCATAGTCATTCATGTTCAAATCCTAAAAGAAGAGAACATGGAGATGATTGTTTTATCTAACATGGTTTTTTTTGCAGGGAACATTACTGTAACTATGCCTCATTTTATGACGAACCTTCAATTGGTGGTATTAGTACATTGTACTCATTCCATTGAAGGGGAATCATTGATGAACACAAGCATAGCACTAAGGACAGGAAGGGGCAAGCTGGTGCCCAGTTTTTTCTCAGGGAAGCATAGTCGACCTACTAGTTTTGGGAACAATTTCTAGGTAAATTGGCTATGTTGAAATGCATAATCTCAATGCAGCACAATTACTCAACAACCCAGAGGTCAAACCATACAAAGAGGGAAGGTGAATACACAAGGAATGCACGCGAACTAGGTCACAAAAACAGCAAGGTGGAGCAATTTTGGCAAAGACACTCGACTGGGCAACTTTGGCAACATGTTTTGGACTTTGTAGATCCAATATGGGTTTATATATCATTGCGACATAATAGTAGGACAATCGAGGAGGAATGCTATGCAATGACTTTATCAAAACACAGAAGGAAATCATACAAAAATGAATACCAAAATAGTGGCAATCAATATTTCTGGGTAGTGCTTCATGACAAAATTATGAGCAGTACTTAGGCAGTTGCTATTGGGAAGACATACTGGATTCTTGGAATGATATGGCATCAGGAATGGATTCACAAGATCATCATATGGATGTTCACATCATCACAGCTTGGGCAGTACTTTTCTTGAAAGGAACAAGAGGCTATGTATGCAATCAACAAATTTTGGATGGAATCTCAATGGAATTGGGCTATATGTGCAAGAAGCGGATCATTATCTTGGGCTATTCATGAAATCAGTTGGACGACAATATTCATGGTCTTCAATGGCTAGTTTTCATATTTGTATACGGTTAAAATCAGGTATGCCCGACTTCCCGGGCTCAAAGGGTCGCTTTAGGTCTGAGTTTAGGATGGATCGAGGTTGAATTAGATAGATTAGGCTCGAGCTCGACGATAGAGTACAAGGCCAGAGGATCGAAGTTCGCGATGAGTATCAAAGCCGAGTATGTTCAACCCCGAGATAATGCCGTTGTGGATTTGTAACAGAATGAGCTAGATTCCTGCCACGTCCCCGATATCGTGGCGTAAATCCCGGAGTAGATTTGTACGAATCTGTACTGGGCGGTTAGGCAGCTGTCCCAATAAGATTCTTTACCGTAAATAGAAATGTACCTTATTTAAGGTTCCCCTATTCCCCAATCATTTGTAAACACATTCAATCATTGGAAAAGAATATACTCTTTTGCATTTTCGCTCATTGTTCATCAGAATTGTCCTTTAGCTTTACTATTCTTGCTTTATTGTTCTTGATCCATCTCGAGGTCACTTTGGCTCGAGGTCGAGACTGGCCTACATCCTGGTTTGATTTTACTTGTTCCTTTCATTGATACTTCAGGTTTCTTGGTTATTAATTAGTATTGAACTACATCATGTATCTTTAAAACCATAAATCAAATTTAATTGCTACTCGTATTTTCGAGGTAAATAGTTTGGCACCCATCGTGGGGCTAAAGATAATAGTGATCATTTGAGTACTGATTCTGATAACACACGTTATTTTCACACTTGTTCTTGTCAAGAATTTTTGTTCTCAAGGTTAAACATGTTAAACTCGCAAAACGCACCTGTTCACGACAACGAAGGTCTTGGATTTCATGGGTTAAAGAACAATGTAGGGGTCGGTGTACCACCGATAAACCCTGGGGAAGTGCCAAATGTGGAACCAGTTGATGTTAGTTCACACATTGCTTTGAATGCAGATTTAGGCGCAGACCCCGAAGGAAGTGTATGCGGGGAATCCTGATCTGGGGCCAAGGAACATAGGGTATAGGAGATGGGGCAGTCAGCCTCCAAGTGATATTCGAGATACTGCAAGCTCAACAGATTGCCATCTCTCAACTTCAAAGTCAGAATAAAACTCCGAGTATAGCCGAACTAGAAAACACTCGACATGCTGAACCGGCGCCAGAGAGGTCAAACGAAAATGGCTCGGGGACTAACCCCACAATTATGAGGATGCTCGAAGAGCTCACCAAGAGGATCGAGTCCGAGGAAAAGAATATTGAGGACAATGACAAAAAGATGGAGACTTATAACTCCCGTGTTGATGAAATACCGGGGGCACCCCCGGTCTTGAAAGGTTTAGATGCTAAAAAGTTCATACAAAAACCATTCCCTCAGAGCTCGGCTCCGATGCCCATTCCTAAAAAGTTTTGCATGCCTGATATACCCAAATATAACGAGACAATCAATCCCAATGAGCATATTACCTCATATACTTGAGGGATTAAAGGAAACGACCTGAATAATGATGAGATCGAGTCAGTATTGTTGAAAACATTTGGGGAAACTTTGTCGAAAGGAGCCATGATTTGGTACCACAACTTGCCCCCGAATTCTATCGATTCGTTTGCTATGTTAGCAGACGCCTTCATGAAAGCACATGCCGGGGCCATAAAGGTGGCGACGAGGAAATCAGATGTTTTTAAGATAAGACAGAGAAATGACGAGATGTTAAGGGAGTTCGTATCCCGGGTTCAGATGGAGCGAATGGAATTACCACCGATCTCGGATGACTGGGCAGTACAGGCTTTTATTCAGGGTTTGAATGAGCAGAGTTCGATCGCGTCTCGAAAACTAAAGCAGAATCTGATCGAGTATCCAGTTGTGACATGGTCAGACGTGCATAATCGTTATCAATCGAAGATCAGGGTCGAGGAAGACCAGTTAGGAGCTTCCTCGGGTTCAGTTCATCCTAATAGATTGGTAGCCAAGCCCCCAAAGGATACAGACAGCGAATCAAGATCAAACAAGGAATGGTATCAACCGTATGTCGATCGGAGAAACAACGGCTCGGGTCGTAACGCTCCTCGGAACGATCAGAGTGATGATCGAGGTCAAAGCTCTCAGGGGACTCATGAGTAAGAATGGGTTCGATAAACATACCGACCTCGCGGAGGCACCTCGATTGTCGGAGTATAATTTCATTATAGATGCATCGGGGATTGTGTCAGCTATTAGAAGAATCAAAGACACCAGGTGGCCCGGGCCTATACAAACTGATCCTTCCCAAAGGAATCCAAACTTGATGTGTAAGTATCATGGCACACATGGCCATAGAACCGAAGACTGCAGGCAGCTAAGGGAGGAGGTAGCTCGGTTGTTCAACGAGGTTCACCTTCGAGAATTTCTCAGTGATCGTGCTAAGAACCACTTTAGAGAGAGAGATGCAAGCAGAAAAAATGAGCAGGAAGAACCACAACATGTAATCCATATGACCGTTGTCGGTGTCGATGTCCCACAATGACCTGTATTCAAACGCACCAAGGTGTCGATCACTAGAGAAAAACGGACTCGGAGCTATGTGCCCGAGGACGTCTTATTATTCTATGACAAGGAAGCTGAAGACATATCTCAGACGCACAATGACGCCGTGGTAATTTCTATTTTGTTAAATAAAATTCAAGTTAAACGTGTTCTAGTGAATCCAGGTAGCTCAGCAAACATAATCAGATCGAGGGTCGTAGAACAGCTTGGCCTACAGGATCAGATTGTACCTGCATCCCGGTCCTAAATGGCTTCAACATGGCAAGCGAAACAACGAAGGGGGAGATAATCCTAACAGTGAACGTAGCCGGGACCATCCAAGATACAAAATTCCATGTCATCAAAGGCGACACGAGGTATAATGCACTCCTCGGGAGGCCATGGATCCACAACATGAGTGCCGTGCCTTTGACCCTCCATCAGATGATGAAATTCCCAATGGAGGATGGTGTGAAAACTGTTTACAGGGAACAACACGCCACAAAGGAGATGTTTGTAGTCGAAGAGGTGATACCGGTACCGGTGCCTTCGACCTCAGAAAAATCAAGCACCAAATATAAGCAGACGTCTAAATAGCAATCAACGCCCCCAGCCTCGACTGAATTGGAGCAACAGGTAATCGAAGACGAAGAAGAGGATCTCCTTACTCCTTGAACTTCCGTCGTTCCCAAAGAGTTCGATGCTACCGAGTCGACGGCCGAGGAACTGGAGCAGGTCATACTGATCGAATACATGCCCGAGAGAAAGGTATACCTGGGTACAGGGTCAACCCTCGAACTCAGGAAAAAACTCATTCAATTTCTTATTGATAATATGGACTATTTTGCTTGGTCCCATTTCGACATGACAGGGATCCCACCGGAAATAAGAACACACCGGCTAAGCCTCGATCCCAGGTTCAAACTGGTAAAGCAAAAAAGGAGGCCCCAGTCCGAGGTGAAGCGTGCATTCATAAAGGAAGAGGTAACCAAACTTCTTAAAATTGGGTCTATTCGGGAGGTAAAATACCCCGAATGGTTAGCCAACATAGTTTTAGTTCCTAAAAAGGGAAACAAACTTAGAATGTGCGTAGATTACAAGGATTCAAACAAAGCATGCCCAAAAGACTCTTTCCCATTGCCTAATATCGATCGCATGATCAATGCCACGGCCGGCCACGAGATCCTAACTTTTCTCGACGCCTACTCCGGGTACAATCAAATTCAGATGAACCCGGAGGACCAGGAGAAGACCTCATTTATCACTAAGTTTGGAATTTATAGTCACAAAATAATACCCTTCAGGCTAAAAAATGCGGGAGCTACATACCAACGCCTAGTTAACAAAATGTTTGAGGAATAGATAGGTAAATCGATGGAAGTTTACATTGATGATAAGTTGGTTAAGTCCCTGCGCGCAGAGGACCATTTAACTTATTTGCAGGAAACATTTAAAATCTTGAGGAAGTATAATATGAAGCTTAACCCGGGAAAATGTGCCTTCGGAGTCGGCTCGGGTAAGTTCCTCGGCTTCATGGTATCGAATCAGGGTATCAAAATCAACCCCAACAAGATCAAGGACATCGAGGATATCACGATCGTGGATAGTGTGAAGGTCGTGCAAAGGCTAACAGGACGAATAGCCGCCTTGTGTCGGCTCATTTTGAGGTCATCAGATCAAAGTCATAGGTTTTTTTCCTTGCTCAAAAAGAAAAAGGATTTTGCATGGACCTCGGAATGCCAGGAAGCCTTAGAAGAATTGAATCGATACTTATCGATCCCGCCTTTGCTTCACACCCCGAAGGTAGATGAAAAGCTTTACTTATATTTGGCAGTGTCCGAGATAGCAGTAAATGGGGTATTAGTTCGAGAAGAGCAAGGTACGCAATTCCCTGTTTATTATGTAAGCCGAACTCTAGGAGATCCTGAAACTAGATACCCTCACTTAGAAAAATTAGCACTTGCATTGATAAGCGCATCTAGAATGCTAAAGCCATATTTTCAGTGTCATCCCATATGTATGTCAACCACTTACCCCCTTCAAAATGTTTTGCATAAGGCCGAACTATCGGGCCGGTTGGCCAAATGGGCCGTCGAACTTGGCGGGTACGATATCGAGTATCAAACCCGAATGGCCATCAAGTCTCAAATCCTAGCTGACTTCATGGCCGATTTTACGCCGACCCTCTTACCCGAATTGGAGAAAGAACTCCTGCTAAGATCGGGTACATCATCGGGGGTATGGACCCTTTTCACAGACGGTGCCTCGAATGTGAAAGGGCCCGGGCTTGGTATGTTTTGAAGCCACCTACAGGTAGTACCATTAGACAATATATCAAAACTTCTAGGTTGACTAATAATGAGTTCGAGTACGAGTCCATAATTGCATGTCTCGAGCTAGCTAAAAGCTTGGGGGCAGAAGTCATTGAAGCCAAGTGCGATTCATTGTTGGTGGTAAACCAAGTAAACAAAAGTTTTGAAGTTCGAGAGGATAGGATGCAACGGTACTTGGATAAGCTACAGGTAACTTTGCACCGCTTCAAGGAGTGGACTCTAGATCATGTGCCTCGAGAACAAAATAGTGAGGTCGATGCACTTGCTAATTTGGGGTCATCGGTTGAAGAAGATGATATCGTACCGTGGACTGTCGTCCAATTATCGAGGTCTGTGGTTGAAGAGGGTCATGCCGAGATAAATTCTACAAGTTTGACTTGGGATTGGAGGAACGAGTATATCGATTATTTGAAAAATGGAAAACTTCCATCGGACCACAAAGAATCGAGGGTCCTACGAGCCAAGGCTGCTAGGTTCACATTAGATGAAGATGGAACATTGTACATGGGGACGTTCGATGGACCATTAGCGGTATGTTTAGGGCCGGGGGACACCGACTATGTTCTATGAGAAATCCATGAAGGTACTTGTGGGAATCACTCCGGCGCCGGGTCTTTAATTCGCAAAATTATTAGAGCAGGTATTTTTGGGACAGCATGGAAAAAGATACTAAGGAGTTTGTCAAAAAATGTGATAAGTGCCAACGGTTTGCACCGATGATCCATCATCTCGGAGAGCAGCTCCACTCAGTTCTATCCCCGTGGCCTTTCATGAAATAGGGAATGGACATAGTCGGCCCTCTACCAATGGCTAAATTCATTTTGTTTATGATTGATTGTTTTTCTAAATGGGTGGAAGCACAAGCCTTCAAGAAGGTCAGAGAAAAGGAAGTTATTGACTTCATCTGGGACCACATCATATGTCGGTTTGGGATGCCTGCCGAGATTGTATGTGACAATGGAAAGCAATTCGTCGGCAACAAGGTAACGGAGTTCCTCGAAGCACATAAAATAAAGAGTATCTTATCAACACCGTACCAACCAACCGGAAATGGACAGGCCGAATCAACAAACAAAACTATCATCCAAAACATAAAGAAAAGGTTGGATGATGCAAAAGGAAAATGGAGAGAAGTTCTACCCGAGGTCCTTTGGGCACATCGAAGGACATCGAAGTCCAGCACAGGGGCCACTCCGTTCTCTTTTGTATATGGCTCCGAGGCTTTATTCCTTGTCGAGGTAGGAGAACCCAGCGCCAGGTTTTGACATGCATCGGAGGAGTCAAATCACGAGGCTATGAATACTAGGCTCGAGCTATTAGATAAAAAATGAGAGGCAGCACTTGTTCGGATGGCCGCGCATAAGCAAAGAATCGACAGATACTATAATAGAAGGACCAACCTTCAACACTTTGGAATTGGGGACCTAGTTCTACGGAAAGTTACCCTCAATACTCGAGGCCCGAATGAAGGGAAACTAGGCCCGAATTGGAAAGGACCGTACCGAGCCATCGGAGTTGTCGGTAAAGGATCTTACAAACTTAGCACGATGGAAGGTGAACCACTGCCGAACAATTTGAATGTATCACTACTCAAACAATACTATTGCTAAGGTATGACTTTCTCCTTTTGTCCATTTGAATTTGAAACTAACCCATTGCAGGTGTTCGATCGAAGATATCGAAGGCACCTTTTTACACGATGGCCTTAAGTTTTAAGTATGCGTTGCACTCTTTTTTCCTTAGATTGGATTTTGTCCCAAATGGGTTTTACCGGCGAGGTTTTTAACGAGGCAACAACTATGTGCTACCTAAGGAAAACTCAATAGTATCCAAGGCTTCTTTTCAATCAACCTCGAATACTGGGGGGAATCACCCTCGGAGGTTATATTTTCAAGGAAAATACTTCACGCCAAAGAGGGCCTCGGTAGGAAAACTTTGTAATGGACCAAACGGTCAGATGAACTGTGTCCATGTAGAATAAGTCAAGCCCCGACGGCGAAACATGTATGCATTATTCGAAGAAGCATCCTTTATATATCAAAACACTTTGTATCTCAAAGAAGCCTACTATTATACGAGCTTCATACTTATAATTCTATGAGAAACGGCTCAAGGGCCAGAACGCAAATACATCCCAAATACTCGGGGACTGTCGTCGACAGTCAACACATCCGAGTAATCGAAAACTCGAATCCATAAGTCCTCAAAGAGGCATCCCCTCGATATAAAGGCCAAGGCCATCATACTCGGGGACTAACCTTTCGAACAAGTTCGAAAGGTTATCGGGAAACAAGTCCAAGAGACATACCCAAAGGCTACGGTGATATTAGAGGCTACGACCATATTAAAGACTACGGTCATATAAAAAGGCTATGGCCGAAATAATGCGGCTCGGAGACGTCTGACTTCTGCCATAAATTTAAGGCCTTCAAACACTTTGAAAAACCGGTTAAATCAGGCTACCCTCGGAAAAAGCAAATGATAAAGGGCTTCGATAGAATCTGCCCTCGAATAATTTAAAGGCTTCGATAACATCAGCCTTCCAAAAAGCCTCAAGAGGTATCTGATTATCGTTTTACAAACGAATTACAAATAAGGTTCCGATCGGTCGAACTTTCGAAAAACCCAACGGATAAAAAAAACACATGCTAAGGCATAGAAAAATTTTCACTAAGTCTTTTAGCCGAAAAGAAGGAAAAATTAAAGCCGCTTTAGAGGCCAAATTGGCCAACTTAAAGAGCCTAAGGGATGAGCTTAAAGAGCCTAAGGGCTGACCTAAAAGAGCCTAAGGGCCTGAACATATAGAGTTCGAGACCGTGCTCTCATTAAACTCGGACTCAACAATCCCGTCATCCCGAGCTCGCATCAAATTAACCAGGGCATAGCTCGAGATTAACAAAAACCTTAAGAGGTATTCTGTTATAAGTTCGAAGATTGCCTATTGATTATTAAAAACCCTAAGGGTTTGTTCTATTCAGAATCCGAGTCGATTTTTGCTTGATCATTGAAGTTATTAAAATTTTCCACAAAGTAAAGACAAAGTAGAATTCAGTACAAATCGGAGGTGGAGCAAAAGAAATTCTTTAGATTTATAAAAGGGTATTTACAATGACCACGAAAGGCCTCACAGAAAAACAAAACAAAGGAACTTAATCTACTTCGGGGCCACATCCTCGAGAGCCGCATCTTCGGGAACTTCTTCCTCGGGGACTTCGTCCTCATCTCCTTTGCTCTTGGATCCACTAACGTAATCCTCGCCATCGGAGAGCAAATCGGCAGCCACTTCCTCCAAAGTTTTTGCTTTTTCAATATCAGCTGAGAGGTCGAAGCCACGAGCATGCACCTCCTCGAGAGTTTTTCTTCAGGATTATCGCCTGGCATGGTCGAGAGCACATGATAACTTAACTTCAGCTGCAATGGGGATCTCCTGTGCCCGAGATTTAGCAGCTTCGACGTCAGCTCGATACGAGGACACAAATGCCTCCGCCTGAGATTTGGCCTTCGCAAGCTCAGCTGTTGATATAGCTTCGAGCTTCTCGATTTTGCAGCTCCAGGCCAAGCTTTCCTTCTTTGCATGTTGAAGCTGGCATTCGATTGAAGTTAGCTGCTCCCGAAGTGCATCTCTCTCTGAGGCGAGACAGTCTATGTGTTGTTTCCACCCTAGGGTCTCGGCCTTTTTCATCTTGAGCTCTTCTTGGAGCTGCTCCACCAGCTCGCCCTTCTGCTGGGCCTGCAAAAATTGAAGTGTTAATCGCTAAATCGAATGAAGACATAACGGACCGACAAAGGCCACATTACCTTTTCGATATGTTCGGCCTGTTCCTGACGAGCCTTCGCCAAACAACTCGGAGATCTCTGACTTCTTCCTCTTTCTGTACATAGAGGCGCTTGAGGTCGTCCCTTTCTTCCATCAACTTCTTGAGTTCGGCTTCACACCGAGCAAGCTCGGCTCGAGATTTGGAAAATTCTTTCCCATGAAGCACCACAACCTTCACGCAGAGAAAAAGAATCAGACTTAGGAAAACAAGAGTAAAATTCGATCGCAATTATGAGGACAAAAATTTACTTGTTTAAGAAGCCTTTGGGCCTCATCAAAGATAAACGAGGCGTCAGGATCGGGACCATCTTTGACCCCTGCTAGGCACTCCCGAAAAATATCACTCCCTTCATGGGTCGTTCCCACATCAGGAGTCCTCATGGACTGGGCATCTCGGAACTATCCTTCAGAGAATACGGGGTCGGCAGCGAGTCATCTACATTAATTATCCCCAAGTGATTCACTTGGGATATTATCCTCTCTTTGGAGGGCCTCAGAATTTGAATCTTCAGGATCGCCCCCCAAATGTCCCCCGGGACGAGACACACTTTTACTACCTGATGGCTCGAGGACTCTGCTCGAGCTCCTCTCAGAAATTTCTTTGGTTCAAAATTGAACCGCGTCAGCCACCATCAGTTCAACAGCCTTCAAAGCGTCAGTACTTCCTTTTTTCCGAGCTACCAACAGGTAGTCGTCATCTTCCCCCTCTTCATCCTCATCCCGAAGGCGTTGGGCCGCTTCTGGAGATAGGGCCATGGTATCGGCCTTAGGCTTTCGAGCCTTGATTTTCTTTGGCTTCGAGGAATCTGCAGGCAACCCCCTTTTCCTCTTCTTTTCCTTGGTAGGCTTTGGGATTTCTTCTTCACCTGGCGAGGGCGGCCATATAGCAACGGCGTCTCCGAGGCCTGCACAATGATAAAGTAAGTATTTCACTAAGAAACATAAATATGTGAGCAAGAGAACTCACCATTGTTTTTAGCTTCCCATCGACCTTGGCCAAGCCACGCCAACTGCGTTCCGCGTATGAAGAAGTGGAGGCCAGTTGCCGCACCCAGCCTGCGAGGTCCGGGACCGTACCAGAAAACCTAGTAACAGCTGCATCATCAGAAAAGAATTAGATCGATAAAAAGTAGGGAAAGCAGGGTATTAATCAATATCGATAAATTCATGCTTACATTTCATGTTCCACTCCTCGTGGAATGGCATCCTCTCGGTAGGAATCCGATCGAAGGTCCTGACTCGGACAAACCGACTCATCCATCCTCTGTCCTTATCCTCATCGATGCTGGAGAAAAGGGACTTCCAGGATCGGCACTGAAGCTTTATCAAACCCCCTCGATAAAGGCGAGGGCTGTATAGCCTGATCAGGTGGTCGAGGGTAAAAGGCATCCCCTCGACCAAGCCCGAGAAATATCTGATCAGATTAACGATGCACCAGAAAGAGGGGTAAAAAATTTGGCCAAGCGTCACCTGGTATTTTTGGCAAAAATTAAGAATTACTGGGTCTGTGGAACCGAGAGCTGGATCTTCAGGACCCAAAATGAAAGGGTAGGTATACACGCTTAAGTACGCTGCCTTATGGGTAGTGATGTCCACTTCAGGAGAAGGGATCACAACATCTTTGTTCCTCTAGTTGCAGTCCTTTTTTACCTGCTCGAGTTTGCCTTCAGTTATTAAGCAGATGTATCGAGACATGGGCTCAAATCGACCTGGCGTTGATGCAGGTTTGTCGATTTTAAAATCGGAGGTTAGCTCACATGGCCCGGGAATACACTCCTCAATACGAGGTGGCACCACCATTCTACCTCTAGCCGGTCGCGACGATGAAGCTTTTTCTTTTTAGGGAACAATCTTAGATGTCTTAGCCATTGTGGTTGAGAAATTCAAGAGAAGAGCAGAAGTTGATGCTATAGTAAGAACAAATTAGGAAAAGGATAAGCTCAGAGAAGTTGAAGAAGCCAATGAGATTCTAAGGATGATTTGAGAAGTAAAGATTGCAAAAATTGTGGAATTGGCCTATTTATAGAGGTCACATAAACGGTTTGGGGAAGCCAAATAGCCAACCAACAGCCGCCTCTAATTAATAACCTTGGGAACTATGCGGAAGCGACTTTTCAATCACTTCAGCCACTGATATCACGAGATTGACATTATGATCGAGGAGACAGAGCATCGATGATCAAATCATTTCTTATCATCTTACTCTAAGAAACACGGGAACTATCTGTATACGGTTAAAATCAGGTATGCCCGATTTCCCGGGCGCAAAGGGTCGCTTTAGGTATGAGTTCAGGATGGATCGAGGTCGAGTTCAATAGACCAGGCTCGAGCTCGACGACAGAGTACAAGGCCAGAGGATCAAAGTTCGCGATGAGTATCGAAGCCGAGTATGTTCAACCCCAAGATAATGCCTGTTATCCGTTTTAAGGGTAAATAGTTTGGTGTCCACCGTGGGCAAAGGATAATAGTGGTGGTTTGATACAAATTTCCATAACACACTCTGCTTGTTCTTTAAAGTCTTAGTTTCGGGTCGGGTTAAAAGTGTCAAATTCACATTCTGCCCACTTGAACGTTGACGCTGAATCTGGCCATCATGATGAAAATAATAACATGGTGCTTAGCAATGAGGCGTCCTCTGCTCCCAACAGAGTCCCAGTTGCCTATCCGGTCGATGCCAATTCATAGGTGGCTATCGACGTCAATCTGCCAACTAATCCGGAAAACAACATTCGTGGAGGATCGCGACCAACAGCTCGAGAAGCGCCTGGAGGCGAAGGTGATAGTGTAAGCCTATGACTAATCTTCGAAATATTGCAAGCTCAACATGCGGTGATAGCATAACTACGGAATCAAGGCCACGCCCCTAGCAGGGTATAGCCCGAACAATCCCGGGAAAGCACCCGAAGAAACGAACAAACCACCGAGAGACCGGGTGAAGCTGAATCCGGGGTCAACCCCAAGATGATGAAAATGCTTGAAGAATTAACAAAGCGGGTGGAATCAGGTGAGAAGAAAATTGAGGCCAATAACAATAAGGTAGAAACATACAATTTGAGGGTCGACCAAATCCCGGGAGCACCCCCGATATTGAAAGGGCCGAAATCCAAGAAATTTATCCAAAAGTGTCACGACCCAAATCGACTAGTCGCGATGGCACCTAACCCAACCCGCTAGGTAAGCCAATTAACAGTTATCCATTTCCAATTAACTTAATAAAATAATTAAACAAAGGAATTATTTGAATCTTATACATTTTCCAAGGACTGGTAGTATAAATCATGAGCTTCTAAGAATAGAGTTCTCAAAGCTGATATGAAGTAAATACATCATCTGTTTGAAAAGTACATAAATAGAGTTTTATAATTTTAAAGCTACCATGAACAAGAGGCAGCTACAACAGGGACGCAAGTACATCATCCAATTCAACTCCCATTGAACACAACAACGTCGGCATCCGAAATCTGCATGCAATGTGCAGGAATTGTAGTATGAGTACAACCGACCCCATGTACTCAATAAGTAACAAACCTAAACTTAGGTTGAAAGCAGTGACGAGCTGGAATATAGGTCGGGTCCAACACCAATAACCAATAGCAATTCATAACAATGTAAATCAAGTAAATAAAGAAGTAGCTTGGAGATAAATGTTCAGCCTTTTCATAGTTTTCCAAAAACAGTTCCGCTTTTTAAGTATATCAGTAAAAATCCAAATCCTTTACCGAAATCGTCAAAATATGAGTAAGTTTGAAAACTGTAACTTTTTCCCAAGACTTTTCATTAGGTAACTGTTTCATTTTCAGATAGCATGAGGAAAGTACATCTTTATGCCTACATGTCAAAATACATGTAAAAATCGTGAACGTTACCAAAATCGGGCAGCAAAAGGAAAATGCATCTCTATGCATGTATCTCTAGTACGTATGTCAAATGCAATGCCTCTCAGTGATGAACTCATGTACTTACACTCTCAGGGTTTTCAACCTCACTGTCTAGCATTATCTCTTACCATGCTCAATACTCATCACACTCAATCATTCAGCACTATACAATACCCATCGCGTACAACCCGATCCATTAACATATACATAGTTGACTGCGCTAACTGGGGGTGTGAAAACTCCAGAGGGGCTCCTACAGCACAAGCGCTATAATCCGCACAGACAACTCACGTGCTGCACAAGCAACTCACGTGCTATAACATCAATATCAGAATCCGCACGGACAACTCATGAACAACTCACGTGCCATAGTATCATGATCAGAATCCGCACGGACAACTCATGTGCCATAGTCTCAATATCTCACAATTAGTCCCTCGGCCTCACTCAGTCATCAATCTCTCCAGTCTCACTCACGGGCTCACACTGTCATGAAACTAGCCCAACAACAATGATATGATGTATCAATAAACGATAATTGAGACTGAGATATGATATGAATGCATGAATATGACTGAGTACGAACTATCAATAAAATCTGTGAGATGACAGCAAGAAAGGACCTCTATGGGTTCGAACAATATCATCATAAAGCATAGACAAGATATCTAGCACGATTTGACAACTCAGTTACTTAATCACATGGTGAAAGCACAATATCAACAAAATAAGACCATTAAACAGTGCCATGGAACAACAGAGTCACAATTTACAGGGTACACGCCCACACGGCCGTCACCAAGCATGTGCGTCACCTCTATACAATCACAAAACACGTAATTCAGGGTTTCATACCCTTATCACTAAGTTTAGAAAAGTTACTTATCTTGAATAAGCCAATTCCAACACCGAGCAAGCCAAGCGAAGCTCCAAAAATGCCATCACGTGCGTTATAACCTCCGAACGGCTCGAAACCCAATCCATATGGTGAAAATCGCCTCCAAAATCGCCCAAATCCGAGCTCCCTAACTCAAAATATGACCAAATGAACAAACCCTTGTTTTACATATTTTTCTACCAGTTATTCTGCCTTGTTTCTCATGCCAAACGATCCCAAAACTCGCATTTATTCCTCCACTGGATTCCTTGTGAAATTTTAGTCAAGTTAGGCCTTTGAATCACTCCATTTGAACTTATAATGAAGGAGATATGTTGGTTTTAATATTTGCAAATAGAGCAAATTTTTAAATACGAATTCAGTGGCAATTTCGTAATTAATTTGAAAAATCTAGCAACCCAGTTCTTAATAAAATGACCAAAAATTCCTCATACTATGTCCAAATTCGATGATTCTTTTTGCTATGGCTCCGTAATTACAATACGGATCTAATGCTTCAGTCAAAGAATAATCGGAGCTTATTTCCTTAATGCGGTACCACTTATGCTTGAAGAAACGACGTCGAAACATAAGAAAAACGAGCGCAACGCAGCCCAAACCTATCTGAAACTCAACCGAGCCCCTCGGGACCCCGTACGAACATACTAACAAGTCCCATAACATAACACGGACCAATTTGAGGCCTCAAATCATGCATAAGAACATTGAAATGACGAAACGCACCTCAAATCAAGCTTAATGAACTTTCAAACTTTCGACTTCCAAAAACTCGCGCTGAAACATATCAAATCAACTCGGAATGAACTCAAATTTTGCACACAAGTCCTAATACATCATACGGAACTACTCGTGCCCCCAAACTACAGAGCGAAATACTAATGCTCAAAATGACCGGTCGGGTCATTACAAAAAGCCTTTCCCTCGGAGCGCGGCACCAAAGCCGATCCCGAAGAGGTTTTGTATGCCCGATATTCCAAAATATAACGGAACCACAGATCTGAATGAGCATGTGACCTCCTATACATGCTCCATCAAAGGGAATAACTTGGAAGGTGATGAAATCGAGTAGGTGTTACTGAAAAAGTTTCAGGAGACTTTGTCGAAATGAGCGATGATATGATATCAAAACATACCCCAAAATTCCATTGACTCGTTTTCTATGCTTGTAGATGTTTTTGTGAAGGCCCATGCCGGGACCATCAAGGTCGAGATTGGAAAATCGGACCTTTTCAAGTTAAACAAAGAGATAACGAGATGCTCAGGGAGTTCGTGTCAAGGTTCTAAATGGAATGGATGGACCTCCCTCCGGTTGCTGATGATTGGGCCCTTCAAGTTCGCTCAAGGACTTAACTCCCGAATCTCCTTGGCTTCACGGCAGCTAAAATAAAATTTGGAAGACTACCCCGTGGTAACTTAGGTCAACGTCCGCAATAGGTACTAGTCAAAGATTATAGTCAAGGACGACCAACTCAGAGCCCCTTCTGGGTATATTTATCCCATCAGGGCCACGGCAGGTCTAAGAGAGCTATCGATTATGAGCCAAGGCCGGTCCGGGATTGGTACATACAGCGCAGACCAAAGAGGAAATGGTTCCGGGCGTCACCCACAAGGAACGAAAAGAGAAGCGATCGAGGGCCCATAGCAAGGTCTGATGAGAAAAAATGTTTTCAACAGACTTGGGGGTAGGGAAGCGCCAAGATTATCAGAGTATAACTTCAACGTTGAGGTTGCCAGCATCGTATTAGCCATCGGGCGCATCAAGGAAACCATGTTGCCTCGACCATTGCAGTCCAACCCTATCCAAAGAGATCCTAAATTGATGTGTAAGTATCATGGCACTCATGGCCACAGGACCGAGGATTGCCGACATTTAAGAGAAGTTGCCCAGTTGTTCAATAATGGGCACCTCCGAGAATTCCTGAGTGATCGAGTCAAAAATCACTTCAGGAACAGGGACACTAACATAGATTGTTTCGCTTGGTCTTATCTTGATATAATAGGGATCCCACCAGAGATAACCACTCATAAGCTGAGTTTAGACTCAAAGTTCCATGTTAAGCAGAAGAGGAGACCGTAGTCTGAGGTCAAGCATGCGTTCATCAAGGACGAGGTATCCAAACTCCTTATTATAGGGTCCATCCGTGAGGTTAAATACCCGTACTGGTTAGCTAACATAGTGGTAGTACCTAAAAAAAGGAATAAGCTAAGAATGTGTATAGATTACAAAGATCTAAACAAGGCATGCCCTATATATTCTTTCCTATTGCCTAACATCGATTGGATGATCAACGCGACGGTCGGGCATGAGATACTCAATTTCTTGATGCCTATTCTGGGTACAACCAAATTCGGATGGACCTGGAAGACTAAGAAAAGACTTTTTTCATCACCAAATTTGGCACCTACTATTATAATGTTATGCCGTTTGGATTAAAGAACGCTAATGCCACCTATCAACGCCTAGTAAACCAGATGTTCAAACAACAGATAGGAAAATCAATGGAAGTTTATATTGACAACATATTAGTCAAGTCCCTGCGAGCAGAGGACCATTTGAAACATTTATAGGAGACCTTCGACATACTGCAAAAATACAATATGAAGCTGAACCCAGAGAAGTGTGCATTCTGGGTCGGATCAGGAAAATTTGTCGAGTTCACGGTATCCAATTGAGGAATCGGGATCAACCCGGAAAAAATCAAAGCCATAGAGGACATCACTGTGGTGGACAATGTCAAGGCCGTCCAAAGACTGACCGAGCGAATAGCCGCCCTAGGTCGTTTCATCTCGAGGTCCTCAGACAAAAGCCATCGATTCTTCTCACTTTTAAAAAAGAATAATAATTTATGCTCGACCCCGGAATGCCAACAAGATTTGGGAGAACTCAAATGATACATATCGAGTCCGACCTTGTTGTACACTCCGAAGGTAGGCGAACTACTGTACTCTACTTGGCTGTTTCCAAGGTAGTGATAAGTGGATTCTTTGTTCGGGAGGAAGAAGGTACGCAATTCCCTATTTACTGTTAGTATAACTCCAGGCGAGGCCGAATCAAGGTATCCTCACCTGGAAAAATTAGTGCTCGCTTTGCTAAACTTTTAATACCACCTCGTATGTGTCGTTACTTCTTACCCGCTAAAGAACATCATGCACAAGTCCGAGCTCTCGGGCTGGTTGGCCAAATGGGTTGTGGAAATTAGCGGGTACGATATCGAGTATCGATCCCGAACCACCATAAAATCTCAGATTTTGGCATACTTTGTGGCTGACTTTACGCCAGCCATAGTACCCGAAGTCGAAAGGGAACTACTATTAACCTCAGGGATCACTTCGGGAATCTGGACCCTTTTTACAGATGGTGTCTCGAATGCGAAGGGGTCCAGGATCAGGCTCGTATTGAAACCACTTACGGGGAATGTAATTCGGCAGTTTATTAGAACTATGAAATTGACTAACAATGAGGCCGAGTATGAGGACATGATTGCAGGTCTTGAATTGACTAAAAGCCTTGGGGCCGAGGTGATCGAAGCTAAGTGCGACTTCCTCCTCGTGGTAAATAAAGTTAATGGGACGTTCAATGTAAAGGAAGAGCGGATGCAAAGGTACTTGGACAAATTACAGGTAACCTTGCATCGATTTCGGGAATGGACCCTATAATACGTGCCCCGAGATCAGAACAGCAAGGCTGATGCACTGGCTAACTTGGGATCGTCTGTTGATGCCAATGAATTCAGTTCGGGAACAGTAGTACAACTAATGAAACCGGTGATAGAAGAGGGCCACCCCGAAGTAAACTCAACGAGTTTAACTCGTGATTGGAGGAGCAAATATATAAACTACTTGAAGACCAGAAAATTTCCTTCGGATCCCAAAGAATTGAGAACCTTGCGCACCAAGGCTGTCAGATTTAGTTTGGTCGAAGGGGCATTGTTCAGGAGAACCTTCGACGGCCCACTAGCTCGATGCTTGGGACTGGGAGAGACCGAATATGCTACGAGGGAAGTTCACGAAGGCACTTGTGGAAAACATTCGAGGGCAGAATCTTTGGTTCGGAAACTAATTAGGGCTGGCTATCATTAGACCAAAATGGAGAAAGATGCATGAGACTTCGTACGGAGATGCTATGATTGCCAAAGACACGCCCCGATGATTATCAACTGGGAGAAATGCTTTACTCGTGGTTTTGTCCCCGTGGCAATTTATGAAGTGGGGAATGGACATCGTCATCCCTCTACCATGGGCACCCGGTAAAGTTCAATTCATACTATTCATGACCGATTATTATTCCAAATGGGTCGAGGCTCAAGCATTAAAAAATGCCCGAGAGAAAGAAGTCATTGACTTCATCTAGGACCATATAATATGTCAATTTTGGATACCGACCGAGATCGTTTGTGACAATGGGAAGCAATTCATTGGTCGCAAGGTGAATAAATCTTTCGAAATTCACAAGATCAAGAAGATTTTATCAATGCCTTATCACCCTGGTGGGAACGGGCAAGCATAATCAACAAACAAGACTGTACTTCAAAACCTGGAAAAAAGGTTGAACGACGCAAAAGGGAAATGGAAGGAGATCCTGCCCGAAGTCTTGCGGGCATACCGCACGACTTTAAAGTCTAGTACCGAAGCCACCCCATTTTACTTGGTCTATGGGGACGAAGACTTTATACTAGTTGAGGTGGGAGAATCGAGCCTTAGGTTCCAGTATGCGATCGGAAAATCAAAAGGTGAGGCCATGACCACGAGCCTAGAACTATTGGATAAAAGACAGGAGGCCGTCCTGGTCCGTTTGGCCACCCAGAAACAACAAATAGAAGGGTATTACAATAGAGAACCAGCCTCAGACACTTTCAAGTCGGGGACTTGGTATTGAGGAAAGTAACATTACACACCAGGAACCTAAACGAAGGGAAGTTGGGACCGAATTAGGAAGGACCATATCGAGTTATCCGAATAACCTCAAAGGCACGTATAAACTCGAAGCGGGAAACGGTGTACAACTATCGAACAATTGGAACATGACATACTTAAAGCAGTGCTACTGCTAAGGTACAAAATCAATTATATTTTAATCATGTTATAAATCAGACTAACGTATGCTAGTAATTGAACAAGGACGGATGTGGCTATTAGGTCTGAAAGCACGTGTTACACTCTTTTTCCTTTGAATCAATTTTGTCGCGAAATGGGTTCTTCAGCAAGTTTTTAACGAGGCAACAGTAAAACGTGCTAACATAGATTTGAAGACCGGTTTCAAACTGGAGTCGATGATCGTTTGCTTCAGGTCAACATTATCCGATCCCTCACGAGTTGGATCTCGAATAATGGGGGCCATTACCCTTGGATCATGGTCTTCAGAAAGGAAAGAAGAAAACTTAATGTGCTAAAAGCTAAGGTTGGCGGTTAGGATTCATTATAAGGGCTATACGGTTATATGAACCGTGCCCACATAGTCCGTTCTAGTCATGGCACAAGTTTTTATCCGCTTTCAGTCATGTACCTCACACACCAAGAAATGGAAGAACTTTTCACTTCCTTTACACTTTACCATTATGCATATTGTTTCTTCGATCCCGGATACTAAAAGCCTACAAGCTACCCGTACGAGGGGACTATCGAGCCTACGGGCTACCCCTACTCGGGGACTATCGCCCGATGAAAGTTTGAGCGGCCTGGGATACCGAAACACAGAGGCACCAAACTTATTAGGCGGTGCCCAAATATAAAAGGTTACGGCCACCCTAAAAATGGCTCAGAGATGTTCGAAGTCCGAATCCAGAAAGTAAGGCCCTTACGAAAATTCAAAACCTACTAAAAGGTTATCATCGGAAAAAAAAATCTAAAAATACTCGAGCATCTTGAAAACCCCCGGTCTCACCGAGGGTTCGAATCCACATGAAATAAAGTTGCACCAAATTTGGGCTTTGTTTGAACCTACGAAAAACTAATGCCCCATAACTACATCTGATTATATGATAAGGCATCAAAAACAATACACAAATAGAAATTGCAAAATGATGCTGGAAAAACAAAAGACACGTTGTTGTCAAAAAGGAAAAATTTATACATTACAAAATATATTTACAATGGCCCGATAGAACAGCCTAGGTATAAACAAAAAAAATACATAAGGAAAACCGGAAAAATACTAAGGCACTTATGCCTAGTCTTCACCGGGGCCCGACTCGTCGCCAGAATCATCGGAGCCCTCAGAGCCCTTGGAACCTCCAAAATCTTCGAGACACTTAAGCTCATATTATTCCTTCGCCTCGGCCTCAACCCTCCTAGCTTCTTCAACCTCGGCCGGTAGGTGAAAACCCTGGGCGTGAATCTCTTCGAGGGTCTCTTTTCGGGATAGCCGCTTCATGTATTCAGTCTTTGTCTTTATGTGGGTCTCGACTGCCTCCACATCAGCCTTGTATTGACCCACAATTTCCTCGGCATCAGTAGAGGTTTTTGTCCAATTTGGACCTCAGTGCCGCATATTCTCTTCCGAGAGCATCTCGTTCTGCGACGGTCGAGCTTAGTTGTGCCCGGAGATCATCATTTAAGCTAGACCACTTGTCGGCTTTGTCCTTCGCCACCCGAAGTTGGTTCTCGACTGACACTAGCTCCGCCTTCGCAGCTTCCTTCTTCGAGGCCAGCAGGTCCATCCTGCCCTTCCACACTTCGGTCTGGGCCTTGACCTCGTCCATCTCAGCCCGCAACTGGTTGATCAGGTCTATCTTCTGTTGGACCTACGAAGTTGTGTTGTTAGTCACCACGACTACCTTCTCAACTAGGTCGGCGTGTCCCCTCTTCAGGGTCGAGGCCTCCTTCTGAGCTTTTTCCAGCTCGTCCTAGAGAATCGGGAGGTCTTAAAGGGCCTTTTCCTGTTGCTCACTAAGAGCCCTGTACATGTCCTTCTTCCGGACCAGCCTTTGAGCTTGAACTCGAGCTGGCTGATTTCCACGCGGTATCGGAGGAAGTTTTCATGGTGAAGCACCGAAGCCTGTAAAACGATAAAATTAGTAAGAGACATTAAAGGAAAATCTAAGTGGGATTCATAAAGGGGTATGAAAGTATTAACTCCTTACCTGGTTAGCGCTTGATGCACCTCATTGAAGAGACTTGACGTTCCCACCTCATTCATCTTTGCTTGGTTCTCCTTGGTCATTAGGCATCGGAGGTAGCTGGCTACGTCCACCGGAGCAGACAGAACCAGAGCATCATCCGAGATTGTGAGATGATCGTTCTCTTGCACCCAGGGTCCACACTCGGTGAAGGAAATTGCTTCACTAATTTTGGGCTCTAACTCAACCCTCCAGCTCCTGAGGGCACGTCCTTCTTCGGGATCTCCTGGTGACCCAGCTCAGGAAAATCCTCCACTGTTGACATGTCCAAGCCGTCAAAAAAGGAGTTGAGGGGATCATCTGAACCCAGTACTCCCTCACTTGATTTTTTTTTTGCCCGCTTGGGCCTCTTCGAGCATGGGCTCTATATAGGAGGGTATCTCGATGACGTCAATAGCATCGGTCGCCTCCTTCGAAACAAGATCGACTTCCTAGGAAGTTGCAGCCTTTATCCCCCATCAGTTTCTCGAGTTAGAAGGGGATCGACCTTATGGCCCCCTTTATCGATCGTCGCCTGCTCCCCAGTAGGGGTCGATCCATGGGCAACGAAGATGTCATCTTCTTCGGGATCATCCTTGAGCCGCTAGAGAAAGTCGGGATCCGATATCCTAGACTTGGTATTCTTCTTGGGCTTCCAGACCCGGGTGGCCGCTCTCTTCTTCCTCTTCGCCTCGGGATTTGGGGAACCCGAGAACTTTGTTTTCCTCTTCTTCTCGTCCCCCGCGGCAGCCCCGGGCTGTCCCAAAACGGAGGGCTCAACGGGTAAGGATGTGTCCTCATCCTCATCCATTGGCCTAAGTTTGGTGGTCTTAGGAAGAACTATTAAAGGAGAGAACCAGTTAGCATTGTGTAAGTTGGGGGCATAGTGGTAACTACTCAGGGAAGAACCTCACCACGAGAACGGACCCCTCCCATTTGTCCTTCGAAAGTTTGCACCATGCTCGCTCGGACAAGCTTGATCAGCCCCCCTCGAAAAATTTGGGGGGCTATACAGGCAGAGTAGATAGTCGAGGGTAAACCATGGGTTGTCACTATTATTCACAAAATGACGTAGGACGATAACAATCCTCCAAAACTATGGTTGAATTTGCCCGAGGCACACCTCGTACCTCTTGCAAAACGCCAGGACTACGAGATCTACTGGCCCCAGCTATAAACACTTAAATACCCCTCCACATGGGTGGTAATATCTTCATTAGGCCCGGGGATGACCACGTCGTTATCTTCCCATTTACAATCATCTCTGACTACCGGAACGGTATCTTCAGTGACGGAGCATATGTATCTCAATGCTCCCTCGCCTCAGTCTTGTTGAATAGAGGCCTTCTTGACCTTGAAACCATCCCCAATAGAGCAACCCCCGTGTATAAAGCTCTTCATAGGAGGCTCATGAGCTCCTCGGGGGCAGACACTTTGACGCCCATGGCCGGATGGGAAGATGAGGGAGCCACTTGTTGTGGTATAGACTTGAAAGTTTTGGCCATCGTGACCTGGGAAAATATGAAGACTTGAAAGAGAATATGAAGATTCAAAGGAAAAATATGAAGATTTGAAGAAAGAATATGGAGGTTTGAAGGTTAGAGATGAATATGTGAAGATCTGAGTTGGAAATCCAAAAAAAATATGAAGGTTAGAAGGCCAAAGATGAAGATATGAACGTTCAAGAAGCAGGGTATGGAGACAGAGGCAGATATAGGATTTGAAGGTTTCAGGTTCCATATTATTTAATACGTAGACGTATTATTATTTATACATTCCAAATGGGATAAATATTTAGTCGGTTTGATCAACTTTGTGCTTCGGTTCGAGCTATTCATCTTTTCAATTTATATAGATAAATATATCGAATTAAAAAAAATTATGACAACTTAGCGCACATCATAAAATTTTCAGCAGTAGTACCAATTTCATAAAATTTCTTCTACATGAAAAATACAAAAAGACAACCACTTCTTTCATCTTTGACACGTGGAAATATCTTTCAATTCACAAAATACTACCATAATCAGTTGGTCACTACAACTAATAACTAAGACATACATAATTCTTTCATCCTCGAATAAACAAAAACATACATATACATCATTCATTTACAATTCTCCTCGACAAGTTTTCATAGTTTGAAAACGATCAATGATAGTATCATTACTTACCTTTTAAAAAATCATACAAAATCTAATATAATTAGAGATTCAAGAGAACAATATGCACAATAACACAATAAAGTATAATTGGAACAGAGACAAAAATTAAATCTGAATTGAATAAAAGAAAAACAAGGGAGAAAATGAAAGGGTCAAAGGGGTGTAGTAACTTGTAAGTTTATACTATTAAATATTAACAATACCACCAAAAATATTTTATTTTCAGAGAAACCCAACATAAAAAAATTAAAAAAGCAAGACAATAAGAGAGATTTACAGTCAAATTACAAAGTAGTGGTACAGCAACAAGGTGAGGTGCGATGGATAAGTGGATGCCAAATGGTGATGGCCGGCCGCCGGTGAGTGACGGACTAAAAAAGTGAAAATCCAAGAGTCCCCAAGTTTGGGGCAGTAGCACCGTAGCAGGTAAGGGTCTTGGGTGGGAAATATTTTTGGAGAAATAAAGGAGCTTTTGTTATTTTAATGTATTTAAAAGAAAGCACAATAGAAATAGAATAGTCAAACAATATCAAATAAGTCAAAAAGTATTAATAAAGTAAAACAAAGAACAAATAAAAAAGAAACCAAGTGAAATGTTCGTACGCCTCACACAAAAAAAAAATAATTGTCCAATAATACTAATAAAAGTTCAAAAGTTATACGTGTTGCATTGGTCTCAAACTCGCGCTTGTAGGGAGTTATTTTCGGGCCTTCACCATTGGCACCCAGTGGTTGTTTTGCTCATTTGGGTGCCATTTTATTATATGTACAATATTTCTTCTACACATATAGATATATTCACAGAGTTCCGATCGAGGTCTGCGGGTGGCGGCGCACCCCCTCGGCTCTATGTAAATCTGCCCCTGTATGGAGATTTGAAAAAGTTGAAAGCCGTTAGAAAATTCGAAGGTAAAATCTAGGATCGAAAAGTGAATGAAATGCAAAAGGGAAAAGCTTTTATAGGGGAAAAAGAAACAGTCAATGCGCAACGTTTCACATTCGAACACAGCCAGCCGAGGACTGACATGTGTTGAGAGTCTGAACGACACGACTGACAGGACGTTTCGGCTTATCCGTCACCTTGGTTGTAATGTACGAAGGAAGGAACCAGGGTTCATCTATCGTTTCCTATCATTTCGGCAAACCTACTCTCCAGAAAATGAGGGGACTATCTGTATATGAGTAAAATCAGGGATAGATCACGCACCGAATTTATGGTGGTGAAAATGGAAGAAGGACACAGACACACAAAACTAAAATCGAGCACGAAAACCCTTCGTGTAGATACCCCTGAAAGAAGAACGACGTGTCATTCTCGGGCATGATAAAACGACGGTCCCCGAACTCGGAATGAGTTCTAAGACCTCGAGAAACATTGTAAACAGTTATGCATGGCGGATAAGGGGCCGTGATATTCATACCTGACCGGATATCAAGGCGCGGATCTCGCTCGATGTTGATTACAGATAAATTATTAACGAACAAATAAGATTTTTACCTTTTTTAGACCTGTACTAGGGATGAAACTCTCCTACTATATAAAGGGGAGGTTTTTCTTTCTTTGGGAAAAGGGTAACATGCAAACCAAGGTAATATAAATTCATTTTTTTACTTTCTAGCCATAAAAAAGTTCTTACTTCACTGTTTGTTCTTCGATCATAATTGGTTTCGAACTAAGGATCCGACTGAGGGCAAAACCACTGTTCAACTTAAGTTCGAACTAGGCCATAACATTATATTTGGTTTGATTATTCATTTTGTCTTTAAATCATTTATCTAATATTCTTGATTATTTGTGTTGAATCAATCCACATATTCTTAAAACCGCGTACAAACTTAATTGTTATCCGTTTTAAAGGTAAACACAAACATAAATTGATCTCGGATATTGTAATATATAATCACACAATTCTTGCATCTAAATACATTAAATATGTAACGACTATATCACCCAGCGCGTTTCTCCACGCTCCACCCGATGGAGCCGCCGGGAGGCCTACTTCCGGCGAGTAAGGAGAAGCAAAACCCCCCTATTGAGGGAGCAAAACATCCCACTGAAGGAATTCAAAAGAAAATCTCTTATGCAACCTCAGTCACAGCCCCGTCTTCTTCCAATTCGAACCCAATCCGCCATGAAAGGGAGCAAGTAATTGCAAAGCATACAACTCACAATGGAATGCCAGCAGTGATATTCAAGGCTAAA
Source organism: Nicotiana attenuata (assembly GCF_001879085.1). NCBI lineage: Eukaryota > Viridiplantae > Streptophyta > Magnoliopsida > Solanales > Solanaceae > Nicotiana > Nicotiana attenuata. Next base: position 1,057,448 of record NW_017670266.1, on the reverse strand, counting down.
GACTATTAAGGCATAATGCCAGAAGAATGTAAGTACACAATTGTTGGTCGATTTCTTAAACCTCGACCCAAAATTGATAGAATTAGGTCAAGGTTTAAGGAGCTGATAACTTTGAAAGGATCCGCCAGAATTGGTGTTTATGATAATTACAATGTCTTCATCGATCTATTCAACGAGGAAGACTGGAAAACGGTATGGTTTAAAAGAGTGATTGAAATTGATGGTCGGAAAATGTGGCTACAAAAATGGTCCCCTGATTTTAAACCTAAGGAAGATCTCCCTGTTGCCCCAGCATGGGTATTACTGCCGAGACTGTCTTTCCATATGCACACATGGCACTATGTTAAATAGATCCTCAGTTCCGTTAGAACCCCTTTGGTTCTAGATGCGGCTACCCATAGAAGAACTAGACCAAGTATGGCCAAAATAAGGGTGGAAGTTAATCTCCTTAAGCCTCTGCCGGAAAGTGTATTCATAGGCCAGGAATATGAGGATTCACCATTAGATGGTTACACTCAGAAACTGGAATATGAGGGCATACCTAAGTATTGTAAACATTGTAGAAAACTGGGACACAACGTGATTGAATGTAGGGCATTAGATAAGAAGATTGCTACTAAGGCTGAGGAAGTGCAAGACAAAACCAAGGAGTAGCAAACCAAGAACAAAGCAGCTGGTAAAGAAGAAGAACACAACAACAGGCTGGAGAAAAAAGAGACTGATACTATGCAGAATCAGGAACCATCAGAGGGTGAACAGACTCTGAAGACAATAACAAAAAACATTGAGGAGGAAGAGATAAAATAGAAAACAGACAACCCTATACTACAACAAACGACTGATGCTGAAACAAAAAGGAAGAAGAAAAAGAGTAAAAAAACAAAGAAAATGCCAAAAAAGAAGAGCAGTGTCAAATTCAAACCTGTTATTAGAGATAAGAACACTAGGAAACACTATCAAGTCAAGAGCCTAGCAATTCCACTTCAAATTGTAGACTCGAAGGCTGAAGGAAACCACAAAGAGAATGTCCTAATTCAAGAGCGAGGAGCTGAGGGGGAACCCACTATGGTTACTAACCAACTTCAAGACTCCAGGGAAATCAGAGCAAAGAGTACAGGGCAGGAGGTAGAGAGCAGTGAGGAAAAAGCCAGTGATCAAAACAAGCACAAGGGAGACAATCAAGAGAATAATACATACACAGAGGCTACATCTGAGGATGTCCAGTCAACTAGCTTACCCTCGGAGATCAAAAACCAAAAAGTCATAAATGTTTGTGTTGATCTTAACTGGGATCACAGGATAAATCAATGCCAACTGCCTGAATGTTGCAACCAAGGACACACTAACTGTGTGGAAGAAGAAACCACTATGGAATCAAAAAACATGACTGATGGAGAGGAGGTTAATTCTCAAAATCAGAATGAAGATGGAATTTCCTATTCGAGAGGAAGAAGTAGAAACAGAAAGAATGACAGGAAGAAAAGCAAACAAAAAGACCTCACAGAGATTGTTGCAAACTCCATAGACAAAAGTGAATCACCTCTGTCCAGAGGAAGAAGCAGAAACAAAAAAGCAGGAAAACAAAACAAAAACAACACATCCCCTTCTGGTAAAGGAAGAGGAAGCAAACAACAACCCTCCCCCTCAACCCAATGATTAGTACAATCTTCTGGAACATAAGAGGGGTGAGATTCAAGAAGGCTATTCACAGACTTAAACTTCTTATCAACATCAACAAGGTGGTTTTTGTGGCAATCTTTGAACCCTTTGTTGATATGAGTAAGATTAATCGATACAAAAGGTTCTTAGGATTTCATCATTGCCAGGCTAATGTCAATGGTAAGATCTGGTGCTTCTGGAACTACTTGGATCACATTGAGGTATTGGTTAACAGTGAACAACATATTACTCACAACATGAAAGAAAATGTTGCAGACTCAGGAACCTTCATTACAGCAGTATATGCCAAATGTACTACTAGTGAAAAAAGAGATCTGTGGGATAGTATTCATAACATGAACAACACTATTGATGGCCCTTGGTGTATTGGTGGTGACTTCAACATTATCATGGATCCGACTGAAAAACTAGGTGGTAATCCTCATCGAGCATACAGAAGTCTGGATTTTATTAGCACTATGGAATCTTGTGGATTAATGGACATTGGATTCACTGGCCCAAGATACACTTGGTGCAACAATAGAAGACCTAGCAAAAGAATTTGGAAGAGACTGGACAAGATTATGATCAATGAGCAATGGGCTCAACACTTCCAAAATAACACTGTGAAGCATTTGGTAAGGAATGGTTCTGATCATAGACCCCTTCTTTTGAAATGTCACAACGACCAACATCAGCACATCAAATACTTCAGATTCCTCAACTTCTGGACCACTCAACCTGTCTTTCTAGATATGGTTCAGGAGATTTGGAATACCAATATTCAAGGTAATGCTATGTGGAGGCTCAAAAGTAAGCTGAAACTTCTTGCTAAGCATCTCAGTCAATGGTCAAGGGAAAACATAGGGGACATTCATGAACAAGTAAGTTCCTGGGAAGCTAAGGTGCAAATCCTAGAAGAAATGGATATGCAAAATAACAATGAGCAAGGAAGAGAAGAGCTAAACAGAGGCTATGCTGAATACGCTAGATGGCTGGGAATGCAAGAATCCTTGATGAAACAGAAAGCTAAGATTAATTGGTTCAAGGATGGTGACTGCAACACTAGCTATTTTCATAGTATTCTGAGAGACAGAAGAAGAAGACTTCAACTACACAGAATGAAGAATCATAGAGATAGGTGGATACAAGGAGAGGATAAAATTGCTAAGGCCGCTGTCAAGCACTTTAAGAGTTTCTTCAATCTCAACCAGCAGCCTAGTGTGAGCAATGATATGCTGAATTGCATCCCTAACCTTACTACAGAGGAAAACAATGAAAGGTTGACTATCATGCCTTTAGAAGAGGAAATCAAAGATACTGTTTTCAGTATGAGCATTGAAAGTTCTGCTGGACCTGATGGCTTTAATAGGAAATTTTTTCAGGCTACATGGGATATCATCAAGCAGGACATCATTGAGATTGTCAGGGATTTATTTAAAGGGAATAACCTCACTAAATTTTACTCACACACCTGCAATGCCCTTATCCCTAAGGTGGAATCTCCGTCCAGATTTGAAGAACTCAGACCCATTAGTTTGGTGCAACTACACTAGCAAGATCATATCTAAACTTTTATCCAGAAGATTAAACCCTCTTCTTTCTAAGCTCATCTCTGAAAACCAAAGTGGTTTTGTCTCTGGGAGACTAGTCACGGAAAATGTCGTGCTAGCTCAGGAAATCATTCATGATATCTCAAAACCAAACAAAGGGGGAAATACTGTTATGAAACTTGACATGGCTAAAGCATATGACACGTTATCTTGGGGTTTCCTTATTACTGTCCTTAAAAAAATTGGGTTCTGTAAAGAATGGTCTGATATGATTTGGAGAATGGTCTCGAATGTTTGGTACTCGATTATTATTAATGGTACTAGACATGGCTTCTTCACCTCTTCTCATAGGCTTAAGCAAGGTGATCATTTATCTCCCTCTCTCTTTATTCTTGCTGCAAAAGTATTAACAAGATCCTTGAACAACCTCATTCATAAGGAGAACTTCACTAGCTTCTCTATGAATAAGAGAGGACCTCAAATAAATCATCTTGCTTATGCTGACGACATTGTTATTTTTTGTGGTGGTAATTCAAAAACTGTCAAGATGGTAATGAAAGAGATCAGAAAATATGAAAAGACTTCGGGTCAGCTTGTCAATAAGGATAAAAGCTTTTTCCTCACTGGCCCTAAAGCTAGTGCTTACAGAATCAACAGGTTAAGGAATTGCACAGGCTTTATGGACAAGAGCTTCCCTTTCACCTATCTTGGTTGCTCAATATATGTTGGAAGGAAAAAGATATGTTTCTTTGATAACATGGTTACCAAAATTGTGAAGAGGCTTAATGGATGGCAAGGTAAAATGTTAACCTATGGGGGTAGAGTGGTTCTCATCAAGAGTGTTTTGCAATCTTTGCCCACTTACACGCTTACTGCTCTAAACCTTCCCAAAGGCACTCTGAACCTCATTGAAAAACATATGGCTAGGTTCCTTTGGGGAGCTACTGGGAAAAAAAATAACTATTATTGGTGCTCCTGGAAAAACCTATGCTATTCTAAAGAGGAAGGTGGCATTGGTATTAAAAGTCTTGAAGATATCTCTGCCACCTTAACTATCAAGAGATGGTGGAGATTCAGAACAAAACCTTCATTATGGGCTGATTTTCTCAGAGCTAAATATTGCCCAAGGAGTCACCCTGTAAAAAAGAAATGGATCTCGGGCAATTCACAGGCTTGGAAACACTTGCTATGGGCTAGAGATAAAGCAGAAGGCAATATCATATGGCTTGTTAACGCTGGTGACTGCAACTTCTGGTGGGACAATTGGACAACGACAGGTCCTTTGGCTTATGGCAATAATAATATCACTACCTTCATTGGTAATAAAACCAGTGTTAGTGAGTTTATTAGCAATAGTGGCTGGGACTTGAACAAGCTAAGCAACACCCTCACACATCAAATGGTGGAAATCATTAGCAATATCAACATTGGCCAACAAACTGATACAGATGATGCTATATGGAATAGCACTGAAGATGGACAATACTCAAATAAATCTGCGTGGCATTCTATCCGCAAACAGAGACCTACAAATATGTTCTTCAGTAAGCTCTGGCATAACTCTATTCCTTTTAAATTCTCATTTCTTACTTGGAGATTGTGTCTAGGTAAACTCTCCTTTGATGAAGTACTTGCTAGATTTGGCAACCAAATGACATCCAGATGTTATTGTTGCAATATGCCTAACAATGACTCTATCCATCACACTTTTGTGGAGGGAGAAGCAGCTAAGCACATTTGGAAATACGTTGGTGCTCCTTTAGGAATCACTCACCACCAGAGGCCGATTAAAAGAGTTATTAAGGAATGGTAGGACATTATTTTAAAAAATGCTATACACAAACTCCTATTACATATAGCTCCTGTTGGGACATTATTTTAAAAAATGCTATACACAAACTCCTATTACATATAGCTCCTGTGGTAATTTGTTGGGAACTTTGGAAGAGCTGGACGGCATGTAAATATGGCGACCAAAAAAAATTCTACAAAAGCAAGATGGAATTCCAAACCTTCTGGAACATTCAAGCAGCCATTCAAATCACCTATCCAAGTTACAACTTAACAGGTACATGGCCCAACATTTGCAATATGATTGAAAGACTTCAACACACAGTGAATATCAAGCAAGTCACGTGGAATAAACCTATGGCGGGGATGATCAAACTCAATACAGATGGAAGCTTCAATAGAGGAGATAGAAAGGCTAGCATCGGAGGCATTGTTAGGGATAGTGAAGGAGATTTTCTGATGGCCTTCTCTCTTCCTGTACACACTAGCAGCAACAATCAGACTGAAGCAATGGCGGCCAACTTTGGCACTAAATGGTGCGTACAACATGGGCTACGCATGATTCATATTGAACTAGACTCCATGGTGATTGCCAACATGCTTCTCAACAGAGGAACCGACAACCTTAAGTTAAAGAACATTATCAAGGATACTATTCATGTTCTCAGAGATGCTACTGTACAGATCTCTCATTGCTTCAGAGAAGCAAATCAAGTGGCGGATTTTCTCGCTAAGTTAGCATCTTCAAGTGGAACTAGCACTTTCTATTACTCTCTCCAGCAACTGCCAAGAGAGGCCAAGGGACTATTTCAACTAGATAGATGGCAACTTTCTTCAATGAGAAGAAGATATGACAAATGTAATTTTTTTGTAAGTTGATTGTACAGTTTGTCTTAATGAAAGGAATCTAGGCTCTCCTTTCTTTCATCAGTATAGAGGTAAGGTCCATGTCCCCCTCTATTTTGTACCTTTTTGTTTATATATAGACATGGTAGGGGTCTTGCCTAACCCCCACACCAAAGGCTATAGCCTGAAGGTGATGGCTTCAAAAAAAAAAAAACATTAAATATGTAGTATGAACAAAAAGAAAGATTATATTTGGCACGCGTATGGGGAGAATGTCAAATTAGAAAAGATTCACAAAAGGAGTCAAGGAGTCTTACAAGAAGTGCAAGTTCTTCTACAGTCCAAGCTGAGCGGCTAATTCGGCCAGAATTCCCCAGATCACTGGAAAAGTAGCAGTTATATTAAGAATGATCATGATATATCGAAAGATAAATAGAAATAATGAATAGCCACTAAATAAGTACTGTTGGCTGCTATAAGCAGCATCATGTTGTACTTGTACCAGAATGATGTCACAATCTTATTCAATCTTCACTCACCTTGCTTGCCTTAGTTTTCATGGAAATACTAGTTCTATGAAAAGTCTTATACTGTAACAGCGTATAATTAAGAAAAAATTTGGATGATCTCTCCATTTGCCTTCCCTATATCTTCCATTCACTATTATGCAATTTTAATACTTCAAAGGCTGAAAATGCACCTTTGTCTTTTTTAGTTATTTTTATTTTTGTTTTTTGTTTTTGTATGGCCTGCTAAACCTATTATATTATTGTAAATACACTTAATTTGACTTATGAAAGTTGAAGTAAACCCGAAAAACTGTCCATCTTTTCATTCATTATCGTACAACTTTTACTAAATACTAATACTGCATTAGTAAAGATTGCCCTTTTTGGTTACATGCATGGTCTTATTTCATAGGATGAAGTTGAGTTCAGGTGTAACTAATCCTATAACCTGAGTCGAACGAATAAAATCTGATGAAATCTCAGATTTCAAGTAGTCAAAAAATCAGGAATCACCAATCTCCCATTCATCAAGGAGAGAGAGCACTTAGCAGTAGCAATTTGGAGGCAAAGACGCTACAATGTGGTTGGGTGCCATGTAGATTGAGAGGATCACACACTGCTTTAGAGAAGCCAATTAACAGAGTTGCTGACGCATTAGCTAATTGGGGAATAACTGTGAACAATCAAAGAATATTTTTTTATAGTTTCCAATATCAACTACCAAGAACTACAGCAACATATTGCAGTATGGACCAGCTTCAATTACCAAGTTTCACAATCAGACAAGTCAAACCTAGCATATACGATCTTTAAATGTTTGAGTTAATATATTATAATTGCACTATGTTTTTTTCATCACGTACGCATCGGTGTGTATATAGAGAAGGCAAGAAAAGCCTCGATTTCAGCATAGAAGCAGTGAATGAACAATCAGGACTAGCTTTTCCCATGTAATATGCTTCATCTTCCTTTTTCAATCACCTTATAAGCTGCCTGCAGCAATACCCGCTGAAAACAGAGGCACAACCTCAAAATCACTCGTTATGGAACATATGAATTAGAGTACTCTAGTATACTACAATCCATTTGTTTGATAAAGTTCTCTTACCTTCGGAAATTTCATTAACTCATGATTGTATCATTCTCATAGAGTGACTTCATCTTATCTTTTATGGCTTCTACCCTCTAATCTTTGTGAGTTCTTACATGGATTCATCATAACCCTCAGGTTCTCCCATATTGTGAAGATGTCTTATATTCGTGCGGTTTTAGATTTAGCCGCGAGTCTAAATTTAGAGGTTGAGCAGATGGATGTCAAGACTGCGTTTCTTCATGGTAGTTTAGATGAGTAGATTTGTATGGGTAGCACGAGGGTTCAAATTGAAAAAGAAAATTATGTCTACAAATTAAAAAAGCTCCAAGACAATAGTGATAGAAAACAAGGATAGAAAAAAAACTTCTTCAGATCACTGTGTATTCTTCCAGAAGTTCTTTGATGATGATTTTGTTATCTTATTGCTTTATGTGGATGATATGCTTATTATTGGTAAGAATAAATTACCAATAAATTCAAAATCATAGCCCTTAAGAAGCAGTTGAGCAATCATTTGCGATGAAGGACTTGGGACCGACAAAGAAAATTTTAGACATTCAAATCCATCGAAACAGAGATAGAAAGGAATTATTTAATCCCAAAAGCAATATATTGAGAAGGTACTCAAGAGGTTCGTGACAGATACAAAAGTGGTTAGTAATCTTCTTGCTAAACACTTTAAATTGAGTACTAGTAAGAGTCCATCTATTGATAAAGAGAAAAAAAGAGTTATCTCGTATTCCTTACTTTTCTTCAGTTGGTAGATTAATGTATGCTATGGTTTGCACCAGGCAAGATATTGCATGCTGTTGGTACTGTTAATAGATTCATTTTCTAATCCTGAAAAGAAATATTGGGATGTCGTGAAATAGATATAGGTACTTAAGAGGTACTGCCTACTTGAAGTTTTTGGTAGTTTTTGAACTTGTTTGTTACACATGTTCTGATTTGGGAGACAATCTTGATAATTCAAGATCCACTTCAGGTTATTTGATCACCTCTGCAGGGGGAGCTATTTTTTAGCAATCTAGCCTACAGAAGCACATAACTTTATCCACCATAACACCCTAATATATTGCTATCACTGAATGTGCCAAAGAACTACTATGAATAAAAGAGTTTATTAACGATCTTAGCTTTGACCAATAAAGGTACGTCCTATTTTGTGATAATCAGAGTGATATCTGTCTCACTATACACTCTACCTTTTGTTCTAAGACCAAACATATAAATATAAAGTATCTTTGGGTAAGAATGAATGTGGAAGAGAAACTATTTGAGGTTGAGAAGATACACAGAGATGACAATCCTTCGGATATGCTGATAAAAGCAATGGTTGCAGATAAGCATAAGTTCTGCAGAAAATTGGCTCGAGTGAAGCCTATCAATAATTTCTCTACTTGAAGACATATTTGGCCCCTTGGTTGGACGGAGATTTTGTTTGGCCCATGCCCATATTGTCTGGCCAAAGTCCCAATGGTCCAATCCTTTTCTCTTTTGGTTTTCATCCTATTTAAATTTTGATTTGATTTTTCCTATTTGGAGTTGGTTTTGGCTTTAAGAGAAATCACCACATATTATCTATAAATAGAGCAACTTTGGAATATTATTTCATGCTCATTGGTATTGGTCATTAAAAGACTTTAGCAGATAAGAGGGATTTTTGGGGGAGCATACATCAAGAGAGAAGAGAGAAGAGAGAAGAAAAAGAGGTTCTTTTTGCCGTAGGTTTTATTCTGATCAGCCAGCTTCAAATTACATTTTTGATTTATTCACCGTTGCATCGGGCTAAAATTTTGACTGAGTGTTCCTATCATCTTTTTCTTTAATTTGAACGGTGGAGATCAGATTTGGAGGCATGCAGCATCTGATTTTAAGGCCTGAACAATAGCTCTATTTTTGGGTGATTTCTTTTCTTTCTTCAATTGGTTTGTTGTTGCTCTTGCTATTATTGTTGCTCCATATTTGGCACTTATTGTGTATCCAATTTGAAGAACTTTTGTAACATTTTTATTGTTATAGTAGGGTTCTTTTGGATCTTTATGATCTCGTGATTTTTACTTTCGATTTGAAGGATTTTCCACGTTAACATTTGGTATTTTTTATCTTCTCTATTCTCGAGGGTTTACCTCTTCCTCGATATAACATTGGCATCAGAGCGAGGTTCAAGACATGTTCGTCTAGGCGGGTTTAGTTCTAACTGCAACTTATTTGACGGTAAATATAATTTTCTTCGAAAAATTTAATCGAAGTGCTACTTACGTCGAGACAAACTTTGTGGTTGAGATTTAGAGATACGACAAACTACGTATAAGAAAAGCTTCCATTCACTATTGTGCGATATTTTAAGGCTGAAACCACCTTTCTCTTTTTTAGTTACTTTATTTTTGTATATCTTGTTAAATCTATCATTAAAATAAACTTAAACTGACTTATAAAAGTTAAAGAAAATACGAAAAGCATTCCATCTTTTCATTCGTTTTCGAGAACTTTTACTAAATACTAATACTGCATTAGTAAAGATTGCCTTTTTGGTTACATGGTCTTATTTCATAGGATGAAGTTGAGTTCAGGTGTAACTAATCCTATAATCTGAGTTGAATGAATAACATCCGATGAAAATTCAGACTTTTAGCAGTCAAACAGTCAGGAAACATCAATGTGGAGTTAACTGGTGCTATTATAAATGGTTTTGTAAATCAGAAGATAGACGTTGAATCTATATATGCTCCGTGTAAACCAACAATGGCAAACTCCATGGACACCATAGCCCTGAGGATATTGAAAGGGAAAGTAAACAAATTGAGAGGATCACACAGTACTTTAGAGAAGCTAATTAATCCAAGATTACTAAACCACAAAAGACTACCCAGCTAAAAGGTACTACTCCCTCCCATCTATCCCAATTTGTTTCATGTTTTATACAATTTTTTCTTTTGCCTTTTAAATACAATTTGTTTGACTCATAAACTTTTGATGTACTTTCCAATTATATAAATTTTATTTAAAAAAATTAAAGATTCTATGGCTGAATTTGTGGTCGAAATAAAAAACTTTGACTCTCAAACTTTGGAATGCATCAAATAACTTGAGACTAAGGAAGTACTAAGTACTTTTTAATTTTCCTTGTACGATTTTTGTTCTATATGTTGGGCCCATGTTTATGTTGTCTAGCCAAAGGAACAATGGTCTAATTCTATTTTCTTTTGATTTTTATTCCTATTCGGAATTGGATTCGATTTTTATTCCTATTTAGAGTTGGTTTTGGCTTTAAAAGAAACACCACTCATTATTTATAAATAGGACAACCTTGGAGAATTGTTCTATGCTCATGGGTATAAGTCTTTGAAAGACTTTAGCACATAAGAGTGATTTTTGTTTCGCTGCAGATTTTTGTTCCGACCAACCAACTTCAAATCACATTTTTTGATTCGTTAACCATTTGATCGGGCTGAAATTTTGACTAAGTGAAGATCGAATTTGAAGGCTCGTAGCATCTGATTTCGAGCCCCAAACAACAGCTCCATTTTTTAGACTTCTCCTCCTTTTTCAACTGATTTGTTGTTGCTATTGCTGCTCCGTGTTTGGCACTTGTTGTGCAACTAATTTGGAGAACTTTTGTAACCCCATTATTATAGTGGAGCTTTTTGGATCCTTATGATCCCGTAGTTTTTACCTTCGATATGAAGGATTTTTCACGTTAAATTTGGTATTTTTTATCTTATTTTCGGGTTTGTTTCTTCCTCGACTAGCAAGTGATATCAGAGCGAGATCCAAGACAGGTTCATCTTGGCGGGTTCAGTTCTCGTCGCAACCTACTTAACGGTAATCGTAATTTTTGTTAGAGAATTTTGACCGGGATGCACTCACGTTGAGACAAACTTTTTGGTGGAGATTTAAAGATGCGACTTATTGAATGTTAGGTGAAAAAGGTGGATCAAGTTTATTTTGTCAGAAAATTCAGGCCAATGGGAACAATTGTTAGGTGTTTGTCATGATTTCTTACCATATTTAGTTTTCTTATCTCTTGAAGGAAATGACAACATGTTTATCATAATTGGGTTTTTATAATTCTTCCATATTTGGCTAGTCCCTTTTCTTGGAGGAAAAGGTTTGAACTTTTATAAATTGAGGATCCTTCCTTCTTGTTTAGCAGCATCCACAATGTAGCCATATGAGATTTGAGAGTATTGTTTAGGGAAAGAACTTTTCGGGACAAGTGTCAGTTTGCCACTTGTGTCTGCCTCTCTGTGAGGTTGTTTAAGGGAAGAACTTTAGTGGATTGCTCACTTTGTCATGTATGTAGGTCAAATGATGATCATTATCGTAAGCTCTGGGTGTATCCTTTGAAATCTAAAGATCAAGCATTTGGCGTGTTTAAAGGATTTCAGGCCTTTGCTGAGAGATTGACGGACAAGAAATTAAAATACGTTCGCACAGATAATGGTGGTGAATATTGTGGTTCCTTTGATAACTATTGCAAAGAATAATGAATTCGTCATCAGAAAAATCCGCCCAAGACACCTTAGTTGAATGGTTTGGCAGAGAGGATGAATAGAACTCTAGTTAAGAGAGTTAGATACTTGCTTTCAGAGGCAAAACTTTCAAATACATTTTGGGCAGAAGCACTTAATGATGTTGCTTATGTTATCAATTTGTATCCTATTGTTGCTTTGGATGTCCCAAATAAAGTTTGATTTGCCAAAGATGTTTTTTATGATCACCTGAGAGTTTTTGGGTGTAAAGCTTGTGTGCATCTTCCTAAATATGAGAGATCGAAACTGGATGTCAAAACTAAGAAGTGCATCTTTATCGGTTATGGTCAAGATGAGTTCGGGTATCGTTTTTATGATCCTTTTGACAATAAACTTATTAAAAGTCGTGATGCAATATTCTTTGAAGACCAGACTATTGAATATGTTGACAAAGCTGAGAAGATAGATTCTCGGAGTAATGAGAGCTTAGTTGATATTGATCTAGTTTCTATTGCTAAGGCACCTATTGCACATGAAGGAACCCAAGGTAATAATGAAGATAATGATCACGGTCAAAATGATCATCATGGTTTAGATGTCATGGATGCTCCGGTTGGTGAAGTTTGGTTGATCAGCAACCAATTCCTGCTCAGGTAACTACTTCGAATGCTCCTGAAACCACTCTTAAAAGATCTACATGGGAGAAACAAAAATTCATGCGCTATCCTCCCGATGAGTATGTACTTTTGACTGACATAGGAGAACCTAATAGTTATGATAAAGCGATGCAAGATACTCACAAAGATCAGTGGATAGAATCCATGGAAGATGAGATGAAGTCACTCCATGAGAGTGACACATATGAGTTAGTGAAATTGCTAAAAGGTAAGAGAGTTTTATCAAACAAATGGATAACAACAACAACAACAACATATCCAGTATTATCCCACACCGTGGGGTCTGAGGAGGGTAGTGTGAACATAGACCTTACCCCTACCTTGTGAGAATAGAGAGGTTGTTTCTAATAGACCCTCAGCTCAGGAAAGCATAAGCACCACATTAATGAAAATATAGACAAGAACGGAAAATACCAAAAGGCCATATAAAAGCAGAATAAAAATAACAAGATAGTAAGGTAATCAACAATGAAAGAAAACAACGGTTACTCATAAAAACCACTACCAACAGAAAGCGAGACAGCGTGCCAATCCTACTGTTATGAACACTCTAGACTACCTACTCTACTACCCTAATCCTCGACATCCATACCTTCCTATCAAGGGTCATGCCCTCGGTCAGCTGAAGTTGCACCATGCCTTTCCTAATAACCTCTCCCCACCTCTTCTTTGGCCTACCTCTACCTCTCCGCAGTCCCTCCAATGGCAACCTCTCACACCACATCACCGGGACGTCTGTGCTTCTCCTCCTCACATGCCAAAACCACCTAAGCCGCGTTTCCTGCATCTTATCCTCAATAGGACCCACACCCACCTTGTCGCGAATAACCTCATTTCTGATCCTATCTAACCCGGTGTGCCCGTATATGTCACGACCCAAAATACATTAAAGGTCGTGATGGCGCCTAACACCGTTGTCAGGCAAGCAAACAATACTTGATTAACTTAATTACTTATTTTAGTATTTTTGAAATCATAATGTTTCCTTTAATCAAATAATAAGAAATAAAATTTACAGAGTAAATGATAATATTTTCCCAACTACACTACTGAACAACTCATAAGTGCCCCCAAAATCCGGTGTCACAAGTGCATGAGCATCAACTAGGGAGTAAAATAAAATACAGCATCTATCCGGAATATAAATTAGATGGGAAAAATATAAATAACTCTGAAGGAGACTCTTCTGGCTGCGGATCGTAATATGGAATGCAGCTCACCGCATCATCCGCGCCTCCGCGCCCAAAGGACCACCAGACATAAATGTATCTGCACAAAAATGTGCAGCAAGTGTAGTATGAGTACGTAAATCAACGTGTACCCAGTAAGTATCTAGCCTAACCCCGGAGGAGTAGTGACGAGGTGTCGACATTGACACTTACTAGTGGTCCAATAATATCAGGTACAGTAAAGAGTTGAACAAATATGAGGCAGTGTAAATAAACGAAATAAACAAGTATAAATACGTGGTACAATACTCCTCTTTACAATAAACTCAAGCTCTCAATTAGCAAATCCTCCTCATATATATATATATATATATATATATATATATATATATATATATATATATATATATAGGAGCTCACTAAATAGGTCGTTATACTTCAAATCAGGAAAAACTCACAGATACACTGGCTTCTTGCCAAATATTACGCATGATTTCATGAGGATGTTTTATAGAAATGCCAAGGCGTACGGCCCGATTCCATCATAATTTGTGCACTGCCGAGGGTCGAACGGCACGAACCATAGATGCATCTATTAAACTGCCGAGGCGAACTGCCCGCTACCATGAGAGTGTGGTACATAAATCCTGCCAAGGCGAACGGCTCGATCCCATTAGAATAAGAAGCTATAACGAGTCCTTGACCCCCACTCACGAATAAACGTGTGAGTTATAATTTCTTTAACGAATATTATTCGAGAAACATATATATGCGAAAACATTTCGTAAGACGAGTAAAATTATTCCGTGGCAAGTCATGAAGTTCGTCCGATCTCTTCAATAGCGAGTCTACCACTCTACACAAGTCTAGTCTCAAGTAGTAATGTGAAGTAAAAGAATCTAATAGACAAAAGATAACTCAAATAGTACAGTTATAACATGGCGTGAACCTAAATCTACCCGGACAATAATATGAATATAGCTACATACGGACTCTCGTCACCTCGCGCATACGTAGCCCCCACAACAAGCAGAGTACATCAATTACAACACCTAGCGGTAATTTTTTTCCTCACAGGGTTAGACAAGAGACTTACCTTGCTCCGAAGTTCCATAACCGGCTCCAACGCCACTCTAACACCTCAAGCCGATGTCCTTCGATCCAAAACTAGCCAAAAAATGTGCAAACCAATAAAAATATACTCTATTATTCATAACAAATAAATTTAGACAAATTCCCAACTCCGCTCGAAAAGTCGATAAAACAACCCTCGGGCCCACGTGCCCGGATTCCGAATTTTTTTGAAGATAAACATTACCCATAACATTACTAACTCAAATATATAATTTATTCTCAATTCCATGCTCAAATTTGTGGTCAAAATCCAAAAATATCAATTTCTAGGTTTTTCTTCAAAATCCCAAATTTCCACAAATTTTCATGTCTAACCATATATAAACCTTGTATTTAACTCACAATAGGTGGGGATAACTTACCTTGCTATTGATGATGAAAACCTCCACTTGAAGCTTTCTAAGAATCGCCCCAAACCAAGAGAGAATGAAAGAAATGTGCCAAATCCCGTCTTACAACAACGCAGTGCCCAGTCCGACCCTTCTTCACGAACGCGGCACTGCCCTCGCGTTCGCGAAGCTTAGCAAACCCAGTACCAAAGTTTCTTCTTTGCGAACGCGGCAAGCCCCTCGCATTCACGAAGAACAACCTGCTTCAGCTCCCTCTCTACTCTACGCAAACGCGAAAACAGGGATTACGAACGCGAAGCACCACTGTCCAAGCGTTCGTGAACGCGACCCTCATGTCGCGAATGCGAAGCACAAAAGGCCCCAATCCAAATTCCTTTTTCGCGAACGCGTGAGGCCCTTCGCATTCGTGAAGAACAATACCAACACCAGCAACAACAGCTCAACCAAAATTGGCCCGAAACCACCCCGAAACACACCGGAGGCCCCCTGGACCCCGTCCAATCACACCAACCAGTCCCATAACATAACAAAAACTTGCTCGAGGCCTCGAATCACATCAAACAACACCGAAATCATAAATCACACCCCAATTCAAGCTTAATGAACTTTATAACTTCAAACTTCTACATTCGATACCGAAACCTATCAAATCACGTCCAATTGACCTCAAATTTTGCACACAAGTCACATTAGACATCACAGACCCACTCCAACTTCTGGAATCATAATGCGACCCCGATATCAAAAAGTTCACTCCTGGTCAAACTTCCCAAAAACCTTCAAGTTTTTAGATTTCGCCAAATGACCCCAAAATGACCTACCAACCTCCAAATCCATATCCGGACGCGGGCCCAATACCAGAATTACCATACGGAGCTATTCCCAGACTCGGAATCCCAAACAGATATTGATAACATTGAAATGCACTTCAACCCCAAATTTATGAAATTCTTCCAAAATGCCAACTTTTCACAATAGGTGCTGAAATGCTCCCGGGTCATCCAAAATCCGATCCGGACATACGCCCAAGTCCAAAATCATCATACGAACCTGTTGGAGCCTTCAAATTTCGAGTCCGAGGTTGTTTACTCAAAAATTACATATTAGTCAATTCCTCCAACTTAAAGCTTCCGAAATTAGAATTTTCTTTCCAAATAAACCCCGAACTTTCCGAAATTCAGTTTCCACCATGCGTGCAAGTCATAATACCTGAAGTGAAGTTACTCATGGCCTAAAACCACCAAACTACGCGCTAAAGCTCAAAACGACTGGTCGGGTCGTTATAGTACATCCATCGCAACATCCTCATCTCTGCTACCTTCATCTTCTGGACATGGGCAATCTTCAAACAAATGGTCCTTCAGAGTAAAGCAAGATCAACATACCTCTGCGCCTAGGTACAAGGCGAGGTTAGTTGTAAAGGTTTTGGCCAGAAGAAGGGAGTTGACTTTGATAAAATTTTCTCTCATGGTGTGAAGATGTCTTTTATTCATGTGGTTCTAGGCTTAGTCGCGAGTCTAGATTTAGAGATTGAGCATATGGATGTCAAGAATTCTTTTATTCATAGTGATTCAGATGAGGAGATTTATATGGAGCAGCCTGAGGACTTCGCAGTTAGGCTTGCAAATAAGCATGTGTTTTGTATAAAATTGGCCCCATGAAGCCTGTCAATAGTTCCTCTACTTGAAGACATATTTGGCCCCTTGGCTGGAGTGGGAGTTTGTTGGGCCCATGCCCATCTTGTCCGGCCAAAGGCCCAATGGCCTAATCATATTCTCTTTTGGTTTACATTCCTATTCAGAAATGGATTTGATTTTTATTCCTATTTAGAGTTGGTTTTGGCTTTAAAGAAAGCACCACTCATTATCTATAAATAGGACAACCTTAGAGAATTGTTCTATGCCTATTGGTACAAGTCTTTAAAAGACTTTAGCACATAAGAGTAATTTTTTAGAGAGCTTTCATCAAGAGAGAAGAGAGAAGAAAAAGTGTTTTTTTTCCTATAGATTTTTGTTCCGACCATCTAACTTCAAATCACGTTTTTTGGTTCGTTAACTGTTAGATCGAGCTAAAATTTTGACTGAGTGTTCTTTACATCTTGATCTTTGATTTGAACGGCGAATATCGGATTTCAGACCCGTAGCGTCTGATTTCGAGCCCCGAACAACAACTCCATTTTTGTGGCTTCTCCTCCTTCTTTAATTGATTTGTTGTTGCTCCGTGTTTGGCACTTATTGTGTAGCCAATTTGGAGAACTTTTGTAACCCTCTTATTGTTATAGTGGAACTTTTTGGATCCTTGTGATCCCGTGGTTTTTACATTCGGTTTGAAGGGTTTTCCACGTTAAATTTGATGTTGTTTATCTTCTTTATTTTCGGGTTTGCCTCTTCCTCGATATAACACTATATACTCCATTTTATTTGTTTAAGTATAGATAAAAAAGGTGACTTATTCCTGAAAGGATTTCTCGGAACAACCCTCCAGGTTCCAGCCCAGGAGTCGAAGCAAATCTTGTGTCACTCGGTCCTATGAAACCAGCACAGATCTAGATCCTCCATAGCCTATCCAGCATGTGAAATGGCTGGCGGAGCATCACGATTTTATTAGTGAAACTATTTTCCTTATCTTCTATTCCCACAACAACTACTCTTGGAGCAAGAAGATTTATTATTTTAAATTTTAGTTTGAGAATTTATATCACTTTTGAATTACGTCCAATATTGACAACTTGATGTTGATTAGTTGCTTGCTATCCTTTCGTTTTCAGGGGAACCATTCGGATAATTGAAAGGGTAGTTCATGAAAGTGTGGGCATGTAAAGATTCCCAAATATTGACAAAACATATATATGCATACAAAAAGTTGAGATTTAACATACGAGGTACTTGAGAGTAATTTTGACTCATTACACTAAGCCTTTAATTAGTGGAATCTAGACAAAGAGCTTCTCTACCTATCGGCCACAGAAGACAAATTATCGTAATGCAATGTAATAATTATGATTGGCCCTAGATAACTGATAAGAGTCACTAAATTCTTCGTAGGTCACTATAATATATTACTCATATAAGATGCTAACAAATTGCCAACACATATTACTAGTTTGTATCCCTGGGTCTCCTTTTTACAACATTAACATATGTCATCTTGCTGACAATATTGGGGACGAAAAATGTCTGTTTAACTTTTCAATATTTTCGAAATGCACTGTCTCTATTTAGTCATTTAAAAAAAAGATTTCTACATCTCACTGAGGCTAAGTGAACAAATAGCCCTCTCGTTGTTCAGGGACCATCCATCCTTTGCTTCCCTTTTGTTCAATCCGGTGAGATCAGATTAATTTTTAGAACGAAATAAAATGATAAGAAGAGAACGCTACTAGCTGAAAATCGGTTGATGTCTCATTAATTTGTGTAGGGTTTACTTCTTCGTTTAGCCGGCACTCTAGGAAGTAACCAGTGTTTTAAAAGGCATTTTGGGGCGAGACGCATCAAAAATGCCCCGAGGCGATGGTATGGGCGAAAGTCTCAAGAGGCGTACGCCCATCAATTCGGGGCGTACGCTTGGGCGTTCGGGGCATACGCCTGGGCATTTGAGGCGCATTTTTCTAGTAAGGCGTAAGCCCCAGAGACTTTTTCAAATTAAAATAAAATTTGTTGAATAAGTCCTTCATATAATACCCAAATTCTCAAAAGTAAGCTTGTAATTACTCAAAGGTTTAAAAAAGGAACTGAAATGTATTAAATTTAACCTTTATTTATTGATTGAACCCTAATTTATGGTCTTTCCCAATTCTTTATCTTGTCCCCTAGTCTTCTAATATCTTCCAAAAGCAACGGATATACAAATTTTTTTTTTCTTTTTTTTTTTACAAATTCAAATAGAATTCCATTCTCCTTCGTAGCAGCAAGTTCAAAGTTCAAATTGTAGGTAGTCATCCTTTTTGTTCCTCCATGTAGAAAACTTTATTCTTTTCGACTCAAGTTACTTGTGCTTGTAAGTAGTGTATAATATACTGTTTTGACTAGTTTTTCATGTGGATGAGTATATATATATATATATATATATATATATATATATATATATATAGTTTTCCTCAATTTTTATGCAATTTTACATGTTTATAAATATTTACATTAATTATATTATTTTATAAAATATTAAAAATTAAATGCCCATGAGGCTTACGTCTTGCTGAGGCATATATAAAATGTCTCGCCTTACGCCCACACCTTTTAAAATACTAGAAGTAATATCTAAAATTACTTAATTTAAACTTCTTTATCCTTGTTTTTGTACAATGTATCTAAACTATGATCTCATCACACATGATTTCATTCCCAAGTTAAAATATATATACGCAACTTCATTTACGTTTGGACGTATGTTTGTAACATTTTCTTTTGTGTCTTCTATAGGGGTGTAATGTGAGGGACTGATACTCTGATAGTTGGGACTTGGATATTGGTGAAGCCAAACGGACTATGTATATAAAATTAAACTTAAAAAAATTCATATAATAACATAAGATTGAGATGAGTCTGAGAATCTGAGTTGTGAATTAATTTAATATTTGGAAGATTAGGTGTGTCTTTGTACGGTGCCAAGAAAGAAAAGACAAACCCCAAGTGTTAAATTACCTGTCTGCTGACATCTTTCCTCTTAGAGCAGGTAGGGTACCTGCCATGCTTACTGTTCTTTATATTTAATTCTTTTCCACCTTCAATTTATTGTGCATTTAATATATCAATTCTCCTATGAAATCAGTGCGCGATGACCTTCTTAACCACGGTAGAAATAGCAAAATTCTATTTCTGAGCTGTAAATATATATTTCTCAACAGTAATAAAGTCTTTAATTACCCACAAAAAAAAATAGCAATATAGGAAGTCGCGTATCATAGACAAAGTCAAAATTTGAAGTTTATGATCAGTTATTAGTTTGTGTTATTGAGTTTATACTTATGCAAAAACTATAGAGTCTTCTGAATGCGTACGTGATATTACAACTGCCCCCCCTCCCCCCCC